>NC_057714.1:118435950-118471544 GCF_004010195.1 Chiloscyllium plagiosum | reverse complement strand
TGATTGAGACGTATAAGATTATTAAAGGATTGGACACTCTGGAGGCAGGAAACATGTTTCCGCTGATGGGTGAGTGCCGAACCAGAGGACACAGCTTAAAAATACGGGGTAGACCATTTAGGACAGAGATGAGGAGAAACTTCTTCACCCAGAGAGTGGTGGCTGTGTGGAATGCTCTGCTCCAGAAGGCAGTGGAGGCCCAGTCTCTGGATTCGTTTAAGAAAGAGTTGGATAGAGCGCTCAAGGATAGTGGAATCAAGGGTTATGGAGATAAGGCAGGAACAGGATACTGATTAAGGATGATCAGCCGTAATCATAATGAATGGTGGTGCAGGCTCGAAGGGCAGAATACTCCTGCACCTATTGTCTATTGTCTAATAAGGGTCAGTGGCTCAGCTCAGGGTGAAAGGGAGCAGCATTACGAACAGTTTACTTTTATTTGAATTGATCAAAAGAAAATTTGTGGTAAGTCTAAAGATAATAGCAAGAAGTAATTGGTTCATCAAAGATTGGATATCAGCAAGTTTGGCAAAATTTGTGGTGTAGTGAACAACTAAGAAGGTTATCTTAGAGTACAATGGGACTTTGATCAGATGGGCCAATGGTCCAAGCAGTGGACGGTGCTGAGCTGGAAGGTTGGAACTCGGGTAAGGGGGGAGGGGAAATGAGGAAGCTGGTGAAGTTCACATTGATGTCATGTTGGAATGTCCCGAGGCAGAAGATGAGGCATTCTTCCTCCAGGGAGTGGCGATGGAGGAGGCCCAGGACCTCGGCAAACTGGTGGGGGGGGGGGGGGGAGTTGAAATGTTCGGCCATGGGGCAATGGGGCTGATTGGTGCAGGTGTCCCGGAGATGTTCTCTGAAGCGCTCTCTGAGTAGGTGGTCAGTCTCCCCAATGTAGAGGAGACCGCATCGGGAGCAATGGATAGAGTAAATAACATGTATGGAAGTGCAGGTGAAACTTCGATGGACGTGGAAGGCTCCTTTGGGGCCTTGGGCTGAAGTGAGGGGGTAGGTGTGGGTGCAGGTTTTGCAATTCCTGCAGTGGCTGACTGTAGAGAAGTTAGGTGAAGGCACATGGCTGCGAGTGTGGAGGATCCAGAAGGAGAACCATTGCTGGAGGTTTTGAATTTGTAGTCTGTATTGGTTGTCCTGTTCAGATCCAAACATTGTTGTTCTGAATGTGGTTCAGAGTCCATGTGGGATCAGTTGGTTCCATAGGCAGGCACTGAGGAAGGAGTTATGGCTGTGGTAGCCAGTCTGTTTCAAGATATGGCTGAAGAGTTTCAGGGCATAGGAGAAGACCTGGTGTATGCAGTGAGAGAGAGAGACTCACTGAGATCCTTGTAGAGAGAGGAGAACCTCTTCAAGGTAGACATTGAAAGTGGGTACTGCAGATGCTGGAGATTAGAGTCAAGATTAGAGTGGTGATGGAAGAGCACTGCAGGTCAGGCAGCATCTGAGCAGCAGGAAAATTGATGTGTCGGGCAAAAGCTCTTCATCAGGAATGAGGCTGGGAGCCTCAGGGGTGGAGAGTTAAATGGGAGGGGGGGGGGGGTGGAGCTGGGGGGAAGGTAGCTGAGAGTGCAATAGGTGGATGGAGGTGGGGCTGAAGGTGATATGTCGGAGGGGAGGGTGGAGTGGATAGGTGGGAAGGAAGATTGGCAGTTAGGACAGGTCATGTGGACAGTGCTGAGCTGAAAGGTTGGAGCTGGGGTAAGGTGGGTGGAGGGGAAATGAGGAAAATGGTGAAGTCCACATTGATTCCATGGGGCTGAAGAGTTCCGAGGTGGAAGATGAGACGCCCTTCCTCCAGGCGTTGGGTGGTAAGGGAGTGACGGTGGAGGAGGCCCAGGATCTGCATGTGCTTGGCAGAGTGGGAGGGGAAGTTGAAATGTTCGGCCACGGAGCAGTGGGGTTGATTGGCGTTGGTGTCCTGGAGATGTTCTCTGAAGATCTCAGATGCTCTGTGACTAGGTGGCCAGTCTCCCCAATGCAGAGGAAGGGAGACTGGTATAATTACAACAGTTAAAAGGCACCTGGATGGGTACATGAATAGGAAGGGTTTAGAGGGATATGGGCCAAATGCTGACAAATGGGACTCAATCAGTTTAGGATATCTGGTCAGCATGGACGACTTGGACCAAAGGATCTGTTTCTGTGCTGTATAAATCAGTGACTCTGTGTCTGTATAAGTTTATTTTCTCTCATATCTGACAAATATTAAAGTATAAATTGAAATTGCATTATGTTCCTACTTTTACTATCATGACAATGCTCAGATGGTAAGACAGGAGGTGATGCTGTGTGCTGCACTTTAAAGTGTGGACAGAGTCTGGCAGAGCAGACCCAGCAATGTTGTCACTTCAGCTCTCGCTTTCAGATTTGTAACAGTCTGAAGATCCAGGTCTGTTGTATAAACATTAGCGTGTATAAAGCTGTCATTAATCCTTTCTTTATATGCCCCATTTCAGTGTTTATAAGGCCCAAAATGCCAATGACTCTTTTTTGACTTGATCAATAAAAACACACTGCCTCAGGATTATCAAAGTTAAAATGGTGGATGTAAAATTCCTGGCACATGTCTTTCTACTCAAACTTACTCTACATTTGATTTCCATTGAGTGCAGTCAATGCATTGAGTTGTGGTTTTATAATCCTATCTCCAACCCACATTCCCCTCAGATGCAACTTACTCGCTAAGAAATGAAGATCATTGTATTTGTTTTTAATTTAACTTACCTGGTACACAAGACGCTTCTTCTGACAGATCTGTTGAGAGAAAACAGAGTTGTAAATATATTGTACAAGAAGGCCATGAACATTTCTGCTACTAAGTTGAACTTCTTCAGTTTTTGTAAACCAAAGTATCCGTCAGACCTCTCTAGCAAAACAAAATGACCTCGAACAATAACACAAGCTTCTTTAATTTAGAAATTTTCATCCCTATATGAAAAAAGCCATGGAGTTGAGTGATCAGAATATCCCTCATGAGAAGGCCTGGTTAGTTCATGAGATGTGGAGGGCATTAACAATATAATGTGAACAGGATATTCCAGGTAGGCTACCTTTCATTTTACACATTAAACAACTCGAAGCAGTTTTAAAGTAATGCAACAACTTTAGTTAAAACAAAGAACTGCAGTCTCTGGAGATCTGTAACAAAAACAGAGTATTGTTCTGACAAAGAATCACTGAACTCTCTTTCTCCCTACAGATGCTGCCAGACCTTTTGAGTTTCTCCAGCACTTTCTGTTTTTGTTTCAATAACTTTTGTTGCTGTTTTCAGCTTTATTGACCCCATTGATAGTATTCAAAGTTGGTTACAAAGAGACCAGGTCTGGGAATTGAATATCCAAGGGTACTCAGCATTTCGGAAAGATGGACTAAAAGGAAAAGAAGGTGGCATGGCCTTGCTGGTAAAGGATGGGATCAGTGCTGTAATGAGGAATGACATAAGCACGGGAGATCAAGATGTGGAATCAGTCTGGGTAGAAATAAGAAATAGCAAAGGGAAGAATTATTTGGTAGAAGAAATCTATAGGTCCCAAAACTGTGGTTCTGCAGTGGGGTACAGTATAAGCCAGGAAATATGAGAGGCTTGCAAAAAAGTTACAGCAATAATCATGGGTGATTTTAACATGCACATAGATTGGAAGAATCAAATTGGCAAGGGTAGCCTGGAGGCACAGTTCATTTAATATATTAGAAATTGTTTCCAACCAGGAGCAGGCGACTCTTGTGTCACAAGTCGGCACAACATGGAGGACCGAAGGGCCTGTACTCCGCTGTAATGTTCTATGTGTAATGTTCGATAAGAAAGAAAGTGAAGGGAATATTGGCGTTTATAGTTAAGGGAATAGAATATAAAGGTAAGGAAGTATTGTTGCAACTATACAAGATGTTGGTGAGATTACAACTCGAGTATTGTGCACAGTTTTGGTCCCCTTATTTGAGGAAGGGTGTTGTGGCATTAGAGACAGTTCAGAGGAGGCTCACTAAATTGAGCTCAGAGATGAAGGGTTTGTCATATGAAGAGAGATTAAACAGTCTAGGCCCATATTCTCTGGAATTTAGAAGAATGAGGGGACATGAAATTGAAGTATTCAAGATGACAAAAGGTGTGGAAAAAATAGACTTGGAGTGGATTCTTCCTCTTGTGGGGCATTCTAGGGCGAGAAATCATAGTCTTAAGATAAGGAGTAGCAAATTTAAAAGAGTTGAGGAGAAACTATTCTCCCAAAGGGTTGTGAATCTGTGGAATTCACTACCCCAAAGTGTGGTGGATGCTGGGATAGTGAGTAAATGTAAGGAGGAGTTAGACAGATTGTTAATTGGTAATGTGTTGAAGGAATGTGGAGAGAAGTCAGGAAAATGGGGCGAGGAGCATATCAGCCATGATCAAACGGATAGCAGACTCAATGGGCCGAATGGCCTAATTCTGCTCCTTTATCTTATGAACTTATGACCTCTTATTTGCAAATCCAGTCAATTAGGATTGTATTCCCTGGAGTTCAGAAGAAAGAGGGGAGGAATCTCCAAGAAACCCATAAAATTTAACAGTTTTCGGCATGTTAGATGCAGGAAGGATGTTCCCAATGGTGGGAGGAGTCCTGGATCAGGGGTCATAGTTTAAGGACAAGGTGTAAATCTTTTAGGACTGTGATGAGGAGAAATTTCTTCACCCAGAGTATGATGAGCCTTTGGAATTCATCGTCACAGAAAGTAGTCAGACCAAAACATTATGAGTTTTCAAGAAGTGGGCAGATATAGCTTTTGTGGCTCAAGGGATATTGGGGGATGGAAGAACTAAATGATCAGCTGTGATCATAATGAATGGTAGAGCAGGCTCAAGAAGTCAAATGTCTTCCCTGTTTCTGTAACCATGATGCTATCTTTCCCCAACACTCACCAATACCAACTATTTATTTTCGAACACAAACCTTTTGACACTTACATCACTTTTCAGGAATTCTCCATTACTGGGCTAATATAAAGCTAGGCAACCAGCAACAGGGACAGCACAGGATTTTTTTTGATAGCCCTTCTCTAATGACTTTAGGGCAATATATTCCAACACAATAAAATACACTGGAGCAAGGTAACTTCAGCTCACTTAATATATAAGCCGTAACTATTAATCCAACCTGGGACAGTGTTTTGTAGAGGAATAAGGCGGTGTTATTTTCTGCGTGTGTAGATTGTGAAGGAGCAAAGATGGCCTTTAGTAGAGTGATGCGTGCTTCTTTTCAGATATGGGAGTTTAAAGAGAGTTTAAGGGTTACTGCGGATTATATCTGCAATAAATGCTGTTGGTTGCGAATCTTAGCAGATCGAATGCATTGGTTGGAGACACAGTCAGAAGCAATAAGGAATTTGCAAAGCAATAGTATGTGATGGATGGCAGTTATAGGAAGGGGGGAAGTCTCAGATACAGTCACACAGATGGGTTAACTCCAGGAAAGTAAGAGAGGTAGGCACCTAGTGCAGGTGTGTTCTGTGGCTCTCCCCATTTCAAACAAGTACACTGTTTTGGAAAATGTAGGGGGTGATAGATTCTCGGGGGATGTAGCATGAACAGCCAAGTTTCTGGTATTGAGACTGGCTCTAATGCAATGAGGGGTACTTCGGCTTCCAAGAGATCAATTGTGTTAGGGGCTTCTGTAGTCTGAGATACAGACAGACTTTTCTGTGGCCAGCAGCAAAAAATCAGAATGGTGCCAGGATCAAGGATGTCTCAGAGAGAGTGCAGAATATTCTCAAGGGGGAGAGGGGCCAGCAAGAGGTCATTGTCCACATTGGAACCAACGACATAGGAAGGGAAAAGGTTGAGATTCTGAAGGGTGATTACAGAGAGTTAGGCAGGAATTTAAAAAGGAGGTCCTTGAGAGTAGTAATATCTGGAATATTCCTGATGCTACAAGCTAATGAGGGCAGGAATAGGAGGATAGAGCAGATGAATGCATGGCTGAGGAGCTGGTGAATGGGAGAAGGATTCACATTTTTGGATCAGTGAAATCTCTTTTGGGGTACAAGTGATGTGTACAAGTAAGACGAATGGCACCTAAATTGGAAGGGAAGATATACTGTATATATAATGTACTGGCAGGGAGATTTGCTAGAGGTGCTCGGGAGGATTTAAAGTAATAAGGTGGGGAGGTGGGACCCAGGGAGATGGTGAGGAAAGAGATCGATCTGAGACTGGTACAGTTGAGAACATAAGAGAGTCAAACAGTCAGGGCAGGCAGGGACAAGGTAGGACTAATAATTAAACTGCATTTCTTTCAATGCAAGGGGCCTAAAAGGGAAGGCAGATGAACTCAGGGCATGGTTAGGAACATGGGACTGGGATATCATAGCGATTACAGAAACATGGCTCAGGGATGGGCAGGACTGGCAACTTAATGTTCCAGGATACAAATGCTACAGGAAGGATAGAAAGGGAGGCAAGAGAGGAGGGGGAGTGGCGTTTTTGATAAGGGGTAGCATTACAGCTGGGCTGAGGGAGGATATTCCTAGAAATACATCCACAGACGTTATTTGGGTGGAACTGAGAAACAAGAAAGGAATGATCACCTTATTGGGATTGTATTACAGACCCCCTAATAGACAGAGGTAAGGAGATCTCAGCTATGTGTAAGAATAATAGGGTAGTTATGGTAGAGGATTTTAACTTTCCAAACATAGACTGGGACTGCCATAGTGTTAAGGGTTTAGATGAAGAGGAATTTGTTAAGTGTGTATAAGAAAATTTTCTGATTCAGTATGTGCATGTACCTACGAGAGAAGGTGCAAAACTTGACCTACTCTTGGGAAATAAGGCAGGGCAGGTGACTGAGGTGTCAGTGGACAACACTTTAGGGCCAGCGACCATAATTCTATTAGATTTAAAATAGTGATGGAAAAGGATAGACCAGATCTAAAAGTTGAAGTCCTAGATTGGAGAAAGGCTAATTTTGATGGTATTAGGCAAGAACTTTCAAAAGCTGACTGGGGTGTTCGCAGGTCAAGGAACGGCTGAAAAATGGGAAGCCTTCAGAAATGAGATAACAAGAATCCCAAGAAAGTATATTCCTGTCAGGGTGAAAGGGAAGGCTGGTAGGTATAGGGAATGCTGGATGACTAAAGAACATAGAACATAGAAGAATACAGCGCAGTACAGGCCCTTGGGCCCTCGATGTTGCGCCGATCCAAGCCCACCTAAACTACACTAACCCACTATCCTCCATATACCTATCCAATGCCCTCTTAAATGCCCATAAAGAGGGAGAGTCCACCACTGTTACTGGCAGGGCATTCCATGAACTAACGACTCGCTGAGTGAAGAACCTACCCCTAACATCAGTCCTATATCTACCCCCCCTTAATTTAAAGCTATGCCCCCTTGTAATACCCGACTCAATACGCGGAAAAAGGTTCATACTGTCGACCCTATCTAACCCCCTAATCATCTTGTACACCTCAATCAAGTCACCCCTAAACCTTCTTTTCTCTAGTGAAAACAGCCCCAAGTGCCTCAGTCTTTCCTCATACGATTTTCCTTCCATACCAGGCAACATCCTGGTAAACCTCCTCTGCACCCGTTCCAATGCCTCCACATCCTTCCTATAGTATGGCGACCAAAACTGCACACAATATTCCAGATGCGGCCGTACCAGAGTCTTATACAACTGCATCATGACCTCAGGACTCCGGAACTCAATTCCTCTACCAATAAAAGCCAGTACGCCATATGCCTTCCTCACCGCACTATTTACCTGGGTGGCAACTTTCAGAGATCTGTGTACATGGACACCAAGATCCCTCTGCTCATCCACACTACCAAGTATCCGACCATTAGCCCAGTACCCCATCTTTTTGTTATTCTTCCCAAAGTGAATCAACTCACACTTAGCTACATTGAATTCCATTTGCCACCTTTCTGCCCAGCTCTGCAGCTTCTCTATATCCTGCTGTAACCTCC
Organism: Chiloscyllium plagiosum; assembly: GCF_004010195.1. Taxonomy (NCBI): domain Eukaryota; kingdom Metazoa; phylum Chordata; class Chondrichthyes; order Orectolobiformes; family Hemiscylliidae; genus Chiloscyllium; species Chiloscyllium plagiosum. The sequence continues at coordinate 118,463,581 of NC_057714.1, read as the reverse complement.
CACATGCTTCCTCACTGTCAACAACTCCTCCGACTTTCGTATCATCCGCAAACTTGCTCACCCAACCTTCTAACCCCTCTTCCAGGTCAGAAATAAAAATGACAAACAGCAATGGTCCCAAAACAGATCCTTGCGGAACACCGCTAGTGACGGCACTCCATGAAGAAACTTTGCCATCAACTACTACCCTCTGTCTTCTTCCATCCAGCCAATTCCTAATCCAAACCTCCAACTCACCCTCAATGCCATATCTCCGTATTTTCTGCAGTAGCCTACCATGGGGAACCTTATCACATTTGCTATCCTCCAGTCTTCTGGCACTACTCCTGTAGACAAAGAGGACATAAAAATCAAGGCCAATGGCTCTGCAATCTCCTCCCTTGCTTCCCAGAGAATCCTAGGATAATTGAGGGTTTGGTTAAGGAAAAGAAGGAAGCATATGTATGGTATAGACAAGATAGATCGAGTGAATCCTTAGAAGAGTATAAAGGAAGTAGGAGTATACTTAAGAGGGAAATCAGGAGTAGGGCAAAAAGGGGACATGCGATAGCTTTGGCAAATAGAATTAAGAATAATCCAAAGAGTTTTTATGAATACATTAAGAACAAAAGAGTAACTAAGGAGAGAATAGGGCCCCTCAAAAATCAGCAAGGCGGCCTTTGTGTGGAGCCGCAGAAAATGGGGGAGATACTAAACTAGTATTTTGCATCAGTATTTACTGTGGAAAAGGATATGGAAGATATAGAAAATAGGGAAATAGATGGTGACATCTTGCAAAATGTCCAGATTACAGAGGAGGAAGTGCTGGATGTCTTGAAACGCATAAAGGTGGATAAATCCCCAGGACCTCATCAGGTGTATCCTAGAACTCTGTGGGAAGCTAGAAAAATGATTGCTGGGCCTCTTGCTGAGATATTTGTATCATCGATGGTCACAGTTGAAGTTCCGGAAGACTGGAGGTTGGCTAACATGGTGCCACTGTTTAAGAAGGGTGGTAAGGACAAGCCAGGGAACTATAGACCAGTGAGCCTGACCTCGGTGGTGGGCAAGCTGGTGGAGGGAATCCTGTGGGACAGGATGTACATGTATTTGGAAAGGCAAGGACTGATTAGGGATAGTCAACATGGCTTTGTGCGTGGGAACTCATGTCTCACAAACTTGATTGAGTATTTTGGAGAAGTAACAAAGAGGATTGATGAGAACAGAGCGGTAGATGTGATCTACATGGACTTCAGTAAGGCGTTCGACAAGATTCCCCTTGGGAGACTGGTTAGCAAGGTTAGATCTCATGGAATACAAGGAGAACTAGCCATTTAGATACAGAACTGGCTCAAAGGTAGAAGACAGAGGGTGATGGTGGAGGGTTGTTTTTCAAACTGGAGCACCATAAGGATCGGTGCTGGGTCCACTACTTTTTGTCATTTACATAAATGATTTGGATGTGAGCATAAGAGGTACAGTTAGTGAGTGTGCAGATGACACCAAAATTGGAGGTGTAGTAGACAGCGAAGAAGGTTACCTCAGATTACAACAGGATGTTGACCAGATGGGCCAATGAGCTGACAAGTGGCAGATGGAGTTTAGTTCAGATAAATGCGAGGTGCTGCATTTTGGGAAAGCAAACTTTAGCGGGACTTATACACTTAATGGTAAGGTCCTAGGGAGTGTTGCTGAACAAAGAGACCTTGAAGTGCAGGTTCATAGCTCCTTGAAAGTGGAGTCACAGGTAGATAGGATAGTGAAGACGACGATTGGTATGCTTTCTTTTATTGGTCAGAGTACTGAGTACAGGATAAAAGCAAATTACTGCGGATGCTGGAATCTGAAATCAAAAAAGAGAAAATGCTGGAAAATCTCAGCAAGTCTGGCAGCATCTGTAAGGAGAGAAAAGGGCTGACGTTTCGAGTCCAACTGACCCTTTGTCAAAGCTAAAAAAAGGAGAAATGGGGAGGTATTTATACTGGGCTGAGGGGTGAGTCATGGCTCCAGAAGCAAAGGTAGCAATAAAGAGGTGATAATGACAGTGCATAGAGAGATGACAGTGCATAGAGAGATTATAGGGAGATTAGGAGCTGTGAATGACCAAGACTGAAGCCAGTGTGACAAAATATGTGGACGATGGGGGGGAATGGGTGAAGCAGAGGCAAAATGGTAAACTGGGGAGAAGGGTAGCAAAAGGGGAAGAGGAGAGGAAAAAGGTGATGAGAGAGTGGGGAGCGAGAGAAAGAGAGACAATCAAGAAATAAGAGGTACAAAACAGTGAAAAAGATATATTTAAAAATAAATAAAATAAATAAGATAAAATTACGGAGCAGAATGAAAACAGAGGGGTCGAGATGGGATAATCATCTGAAGTTGTTGAATTCAATGTTGAGACCAGCAGACTTCACCCATCGCCCACATATTTTGTCACATAGCACTGGCTTCAGTCTTGGTCACTCACAGCTACTAATCTCCCTATAATCTCTCTATGCACGGTCATTATCACCTCGTTATTGCTACCTTTGCTTCTGGAGCCATGACTCACCTCTCAGCCTAGTATAAATACCTCCCCATTTCTCCTTTTTTTAGTTTTGACAAAGGGTCAGTTTGACTCGAAACGTCAGCTCTTTTCTCTCCTTACAGATGCTGCTAGACTTGATGAGATTTTCTAGCATTTTCTCGTTTTTGGATATTGAGTACAGGAGTTAGGAGGTCATGTTCTGGTCTCCTTCCTATCAGAAAGGTGTTGTGAAACTTGAAAGGGTTCAGAGAGGATTTGTAAGGATGTTGCCAGGGTTGGAGGATTTGAGCTATAGGGAGAGGCTGAACAGGCTGGGACTGTTTTCCCTGGAAGGTCGGAGGTTGAGGGGTGACCTTGTAGAGGTTTACAAAATCATGAGGGGCATGGATAGGATAAATAGACAGAGTATTTTCCCTAGGGTCAGGGAGTCCAGAGCTGGAGGGCATAGGTTTAGGGTGAGAGGGGAAAGATATAAAAGAGACCTAAGGGGCAACTTTTTCACACAGAGGATGGTACGTGTATGGAATGAGCTGCCAGAGGAAGTGGTGGAGGTTGGTGCAATTGCAACATTTAAGAGGCATTTGAATGGGTATATGAATAGGAAGGGTTTGGAGTGATATGAGCTGGGACTGGCAGGTGGGGCTAGATTGGGTTGGGATATCTGGTTGGCATGGACGGAATGGACCGAAGGGTCTGTTTCCATGCGGTACATCTCTATGACTGTATGTGGTCTCATCATTACCTTGTACCATTGCAGGAAGACTTTTCTATCCTTATACTCTAAACCCCTTGAAATAAGAGCCAACAGTCCATTCGTCTTCCTCACTACCTGTTGCACCTATGTACTAACGTTCTGTGCTTTGTGCACATGTATCACAACTCCCTTCATGTTGCAGCTTTCTGCATTTCTTTACCATTTAAATAATATACTTTTCTCCCCTTTTTTGAAAATTAACAGCTTCATATTTTCTGCATTAAAGTCCATTTGCCAACATTTTGGCCAGTAACTTATCAATAGCTCTCTGTAAACTGTTTGTTTCTTTCTTGCAACCAGCCTTTCCACGTATTTTTGTGCCATCTGCAAATGTAGCTACACTTCACTTGCTTCCTTTCTCCAGGTCATTAACATATATTGTAAGCAATTGTAATCCCAGCACTGATTGGTATGGAACCCCATTGTTCCGCGGTTACCAACAAGAAAAACAGTCTGTTAGCCCCACAGGCCTATAGAAAAGCAATAAGTAATGACGCTCATTTGGAGAGCAAGTGCAGACATGATGGGCCAAATAGCCTCCTTCTGCACTGTAACACTTCTAAAGTACAATGATTGGACATTCCTAGGATAATTATTTTTATGACTGAATGACTTGCTTGGCCACGGAAGACATTAAATGATTGACAGATGTCTTTAAGAATGTGGAAATCGGAATTGAAGTCTGGCATTCAGCCCCCTATCATGTTTTACCATCTATTTGATTAGGACACATCTGTAGCACAATTTCAGTTGCCTACCTTTGTTCCAGATCCTTTGAAAACCTTAACATCAATCTCAATACTGTAAATATCAATTGACGCAATCTTGATAGTGTCTTGAAGGACTGAGTTCCAGATTTTAATAATTATTCACATAAAATAGTGGCTTATGGTTTAATTTCAAACAGATCTGTTTAGTAAATTAATTTAAAATTAAAGCTACTTGCTGTGTATTCTTCCACCAGGGAATCGATTTTATTGGGTCTACCCTACTGAGTTGTTTTATTAGTTTAAACATTTTTATTAGACAACACTTCAACATTCTTCAATAATCAGTGAAATAGGTTTATGCAGCATGACATCAAAATGTTATCTGTTTGGCACTGATTTAATTTCCATGAAACTATACCATATCTCTCCCATTATTTAATCTGGCTATTAAGAGGTGCCTGACGTCTAAAGGGTTTTTATAACAAATCAACAGCCTTTTTTCCACACAGAGTTAGGGAGCTAGCATTTCTGGCCAGATTTATTGAATGTTATTAATAACTTGTCACAGTATGGGATTCCCACTTATTTACTGCTGGAACAAGAATCCAATCTATAAGCCCAACATTACCATATTGTCTGAACAACCCTCCCAAATATTGTGTGCATTTCCAGTTGCTACATGTTGACGAATCACTTGGTTTAGGTCTTTGTAACTAATGGAAGTGCCAGAGATATAGCTGGGTGTGGAGCAAATATCTTTCTGGTCATCATTTAACTCACCAAGTACTTCCACATCGTCGAGGATGCCCCCTGTCCAAAGAAAATAAAATGTTTTAATACAAACTCAGTGCATCAAGAAATATTTCAAATACTAAAACTGAGTATTGAACTTATAAAGTTGAATGTGTAGATCATTCATAAGGTGGACAATTAAAAAGCAGCATACACTTTCCAACCGAGCAACCAATCTCAGAATCAGCAATGAAGATTTCATAACATGCATTTTGGCTACTATCAACAATCCTCTTATTAATAAGATGGAAAGATAGACATTTACAATTCTCAAGACATGCAGTAGCAAAGAGACCTGAGGCAGCATCATGGCTCATGGTAAATGTAGGGTTACAGGGATAGAGTGGGAGGGTGGATTGCTCTTCAGATGGTCGGTGCAGACTCGATGGGCTAAATGGCCTCTATCTGCAATAGAAGAATTCTATGATTCTAAATACATACGATTTATCAGAAAGGGAGAGACTGGTTGTAGAGGCAGTTACCATCATTGGATGAGTGGGACAGTGAAGGACCTGGAAACAATCACCGCTACATAAATGGGTACAAGAGACATGAGGACCCAGAGACAGTCACTAGCACCTAAAAGAGTGAGGGAGAGGGGAGGAATGTGTGCCTTCTAAAACAGTGCGACAAAGAACAAGACAGCAGCTTCATAAACAGAACAGTGGACCTACATGAGAAGGGCAGCAGGGTCAGGAGATAAAAGCTGGAGATAGAGAGCTCCTTCAACCTAATTCTATCTGTAAGAGCCAAAGTGGGACATCACTAGAAAGCAGTAAACGATTGGTCAGTATTTCTCTTCTCTCTCTTTTGATTTACCAAATGATTTAAATCAAGAGACATTAATGCTGCTGAGAATACAGTTGAGAAATTCATTTAAAATCTTTAATATCCAAATGAATAAATTAGAATAAAGACATCATGTTAGAGCTGTGAATATGTGTAAGTTGGTGGAAACTGGTGTGATTCCCAGTGACTGCATCTGCAGCAAATGTTCGATATTCAAGGAACTCCTCCAAATTTAACCTCGGAGGTGTTTTAGTCAGTGCACTTGTCCAATAGGTACAAGGTTCTTGCATGCGGTGTGAACAAGGACACAAGCTAAAGGGAATTGTGATCCAGAGCACTATTCAACTAGAGAGAGAAAAGAGAAATGTAGTGTTTATTGGGGTTAACATAGCTAGGAGAATAGACACTGTTCTCAGCAGCAAAGGCAGAGAGTCCTATAGGTTCTATTACTCATCTGGTGCCAAGGTACATAAGAACATAAGAACTAGGAGCAGGAGTAGGATATTTGACCCTTTGAGCCAACTCCGCCATTCAATAAGATCATGGCTGATATTTTCGTGGCCTCAGCTCCACTTACCCACCCTCTCACCATAACCCTTAATTCCTTCACTGTTCAAAAAAGTATCTATCTAAAATTAAAAAACATTGACTGAGGAAGCCTCAACTACTTCACTGGGCAGGGAATCCCATAGTCACAACCCTCTGGGTGAGGAAGTTCCTTCTCAATTCATTACTAAGTCTGCTCCCCCTACTTTTGAGGCTATACCCTCTTGTCCTAATTTCACCTGTCAGTGGAAACATCCTCTCTACTTCCATCTTATCTATTCCCTTCATAATTTTTAATGTTTCTATAAGATCTGCCTTTATTTTTCTGAATTCCAATGAATGTATTCCCAGTCTATTCACTCTCTCCTCGTTAGACAAACCCCTCAACTGTGGAATCAACCTAGTGAACCATCCCATCTTGAGGCAGTACATCCTTTCTCAAGTAAGGAAACCAAAACTGCACGCAGTACTCCAGGTGTAACCTCACCAGCACCCTGTACAGCTGCAACATAACCTCCCTGCTTTTAAAATCAATCCTTTTAGCAATGAAGGACAAAATTCCATTTGCCTCTTAACCATCTGTTGCATCTGCAGACCAACCTTCTGTGATCCATGCAGAAGGACATCCAGGTCCCTCTGCACAGCAGTGTGCTGCAATTTCTTACCACTCAGTAATAGTCTTTTTTACTGCTACTCCTACCAAAAAGGATGACTTCACATTTATTAACATTGTACTCCATCTGCCAGACCTTTGCCCACTCACTTAAACTATCTATGTCTCCTTGCAAAGTTCCACAGTCCTCTGCACACTTTGCACTACCACTCACCTTAGAGTCATCTACAAACTTTCACACACTACACGTGATTTCCAACTTCAAATTATCTTTGTAAATTGTGAATAATTGTGGTCCCAACACTGGTCCCTGAGGCACACCATTGGTCACTAATTGCCAACCAGAATAGCATTCATTTCTTCCCACTCTTTGCTTCCTGTTAGCTAACCAATCCTCTATCCATGCTAATACATTGCCTGTAATGCCATGCATCTATATCTTATGCATCAGCCTTTTGTGCGGCACCTTGTCGAATGCCTTTTGGAAATCTAGATATACCACATCTATTGGGTACCCGTTTTCCACCGTGTTCATAATGTCTTCATAGAAATCCAGAAGACTAGTTAAGCATGAGCTGTCCTTCATAAACCCATGCTGCACCTGCCCAACAGGACAATTTCTATCTAGATGTCTTGCTATTTCTTCCTTGATAATAGACTCAAGCATTTTTCCCATTACAGTAGTTAAGCTAACCAGTCTATAATTCTCCATCTTTTGTCTACCTCCCTTTTTAAACAATGCCATCACATTTGCTGTTTTCCAACCTGCTGGAACTGCCCCAGAGTCCAGTGAATTTTGGTACGTGGTATCTCCTTTGACTTGAAGAAAAGGATCCAGTTGTAGGAGCTACCAATGGCACAGTTAGCAATAGGAAATATGCTCTGCCAAGGTATTATCAGCAGCTCAGAGCTAAAATGAAAAGTCAAACCACAAAGATAATAATTTCCAGATTACCACTTGAGCCAGATGCAAATTGGCATTGGTTATGTAAGATCAAAGATATAGGTGGTGATGACTCAAAGAGGCTTATGTACAGGTTAAGCAAGTGGACAAAAAAAAAAATCAACAGATGGAATATAATGTGGTAAAATGAGACATTATACATTTTGGCAGGAATAAGAGAAAGGACAAATGTTATTTAAATGAGTGAAGACTGGAGGAAGCTGCTTCCCAGAAGACGTTTGGACTTCTAGTTCATGAATCACAAAAACAAAGCATCCGAGTTCAGTAGGTAATGGGAAGGTAAATAGAGTGCTGGCATTTATTTCAAAGGGAATGGACAATAAAAATAGGGATGCTTAAGAGTTATATCCAAAATGTTGACTTCTCCTCCTCCTGATGCTGCCTGGCTTGCTGTGTTCTTCTAGCTGCCTGCTTGTCTACTTTGGATTCCAACATCTGCAGTATTCTTTTGCCTTCAATTACACCAGGTACAAGGAAGATTGCATCTGGAATACTGTGAACAGTTTGGTCGCTTGTCAAAGGAAAGATAGACTAGCATTGGAGACTGTCCAAAAGAGGTTCACCAAATGGATTCTGGTTATTGGGGGATATTCTTATGTGCAGAGGTTGAATAGGTTAGGGCTGTACACATTGGAGTTTTGAAGAATAAAAGGAGATCTTAGTTAAACATATAAGATTGTTCAGGCCTCGCCTGCCCTTATATTCTAGCCTTATTGAAATAAATATCAACATTGCATATGCCTTCCTAACCACCAATTGAACCTGCATTCTTAAGAGAATCCTGAATTAGGACTCCCAAGTCTCTTTATGCTTCAGATATCTGAAGCTTTACCCTGTTTAGAAAATAGTCTACACTGATGAGGACTCTAAAACTGTACTCAATGGAGTTTTTCAGTGAAGTACTTATTCCTCATCTCAGGAGACTGCTCATGAGTTTTAGATAGAGGTAGCTTGATTGAAACTAAGTTCCTGAGGGATCTTGGACTGGGTAGATGTGGAGAAATCTCCTCTTAGAGGAGAATCTAGAACAATGGAAAGATGGGAGAAACCGAGGTCTTGAAATTTAAAAAAATAGATATATTAGATTATAGTTCAGCAAGTAGACTCCTGTTCAGCAAGTGAGGGACGAAAAGGCTATTTAGTGCAAAGTTGTGCAAAGTACGTAGATTGGCGACAGTAAATTGCTCCATAATGTCCAGGGATGTACAGGCTAGGTGGATTAGCTATGGTAAATGTGGTGTCATGTGAATAGAATCTGGGTTTGGGTGGGACGCTTTTCAAAGGGAGTCAGGGCAGATTTGAAGGGCCAAACAGCATCTTTCTGCATTATAAGGCTTGTATGAATCTAAGACAAAATGTGAACATAGAACAATACAGCCGAGAACAGGCCTTTCGGCCCTCGATGTTGCGCCGACCTGTGGACTTTTCTCAGCTCGTCCCCCTACACTATCCCAAAATCATCCATGAGCTTATCTAAGGATTGTTTAAATCTCCCTAATGTGGCTGAGTTGACTACATTAGCAGGTAGGGCATTCCACGCCCTAACCACTTTCTGTGTAAAGAACCTGCCTCTGACATCTGTCTTAAATCTATCACCCCTCAATTTGTAGTTATGCCCTCTCGTACAAGCGTACATATGCAATATATTGGCACAAATGAATTTTCTCTGAAATTAATTATGAATTTCAGCACTTTAGAGGCTCTCCTGATAGGTTTGATAAGGAAATACAAGAAGTTTGAATGGACAAATGATTGTTAGAATGCCTTTCACAATTTGAGAGCCATACTGACTACAGCACTGGTTTCAGCAGCACCCAGTTACAAAAAGACATTTACATTGCCTGGTGACACCAGCGACACTGGTTTTGGTTAAAGTGTTGTTACAGGGAGTGAGATGGATTCAAACAACCAGTTAGTTACTTTTCATGCAAATTAAATGGATGTCAACAGAAATATTCAATTGAGGAAATTTTGAAATCCATATATCCATCAATCAGCAGGGACTTTTCTTTATATACATTGTGGTCTATTAGGCTTTCTAGAATATTGAAAATCTGGGATTGTTTGCTTGAGTTTAAAGCTAGAGCTATATAATTTGAAAATTAAAGGAAAAAGACAATATTATGGTGGATGCTTTGCCAAGAGCAACAACAAAAGAAAATTAATGTCATGATCAAAATGAACTTGTGTAAAATATTGTCAAAACTGTTATGGATTTAAGATTAGCATGGGTCAACATAAAATAGAAATAGAAATGAGGAAATTTTAATAGAAGATGAAAACATCTCTTAAAGAGGCATCTTTTTATTATTTTTCTTTTATGCCACGGGTTGCTCTGCACTGGAATCACTGACTGAAAGAAAAATGGGAACAGATTCAACAGTAATTTTCAAAGAAGACATTGGCTAAATACATGAAGGTGAAAAACTTATAAAGTCCCCGTAGAAGGGGTAGGAAATGAGTCAGAGAATGAGACCATTTGGACAAAGGAGAGAGATGATGGACTTTCTGCATTGTTCCATTCTATTAGCTCTCTGAAATTTCTAACGATAAATGCAGCTGGATGTAACTTTGAATTTAAAATGTCTCAACTATTTTGCAGTTCACCCTAACTTGCCTTTCAACAAAACTTCTGCTGACAAATGTTTGTCCTCTTTTAATACAACATCAAAATATTGTGGATAATTGGAAATTTGAACATTGAAATTTGGCAATGCACAGCAGCCCAACCATCAGCTATGAAGAAAGAATCAGAGTTGAGGCTGTGGGTTTAAACCCACAATCAGGTCCATTGTTTTAGGTCAATGACCTTTCGGAACTCAAAGAGACATAACAGGTCTCAAACACATAAGCAGAGATATAAGGCGGGTGGGAAAGAAAAGAAAATTGCATGTAGTTTGTACGGTAGGAGAGATTTAATCACTAAAAGAAAGATAGTGCAAGACAAAGTAATAGGACAAGTAAAGAAACATACGATAGGTCTAGAGGAGGTGTGAATGGAAATAACACTACCTCAAAAAAATGTCTGTCAACTGAGATCGGATAAAAAAAGTTTGAGATCTGGAATTGCTGAAATCAATTTGGGTCTAGAAGATTGTGATCAAATGAGAAGATAATATTCCTTATATTTATGTTAAGCTATATTCACACCACTTAAATTTCAATTTTAAAAATCCTAATCTATAATTACACAATACTATGTTATAGCCCAAAAGGTTTATTTGGTGGCACTACTTTCGAAGCACTGCTTCTTCAACCACCTGATGAAGGAGCAGTGCTCTGAAAGCTAGTACTTCCAAATAAACCTGTTGGACTATAACCTGATGTTGTGTGATTTTTAGCTTTGTCCACCCCAGTCCAACACCGGCTCCTCCAAATCATAATATATTATTGCTATCCTTATTTAAAAGTGAGCACAGCAAAATTCTTCCTTGTTTACTGTATCCCATTATTTGATTTAAAGCTGGAAGCTGTTTAAAAGGTAGGGTGGCTATGATGAGCAAGCCAAAATATTAAAGAAGTCCATTAGCTGAGTTCCATGTATTTAAGGTGGAAAGTTCACAAAGTACTTAATTGACAGACATTTAAAACAGAAATATTAAATATAATTAATGGGTACTAACCCTCAGCAGGTGATGAAGCTCCTGGAGTTGCTGGCGGTCCAGGTGTGCTGCCGTCAGCACCTTCTGTGTGTTACGAACAAAAGGCATATGTCAATTTCCAATCCACAATCAAGTATCCATGAAAATAATTTGTGAACAACATACCCTCAATACATTACTTATAATGGGCAGGCTGGAAAGACCTCTGAGCATTGCTGACCAAAGATTGGAGGACTATTAACACTTTATTATTGATCACATTCACGCATGAAGGGCTCATGGCCTACTCTTATTTTCTACGCTTCTATGAGAAAGGAAATACCTAGTAATTACAGGCCAGTCAGCCCAACATCAGTAGTTTTCCACTAAATGTGAATTTTTTGAGGAAATGATAGGACGGTTGATGATGCTGCTGCAATTTATTTAATCCTTCTAAATGTTAACAACATTTTTTGTAAGGTCCCATGTGGCTGACTGCTCAAAAAAGTTAAAAAATGTAATAACTGTTGATGCTGGAAATCAGAAGCAAAAACAGAAATTGCTAGAAAATTGCTATGAAGGTCCGGCACCATCTGTGGAGAGAAATCAGAGTTAACATTTCGGATCCAGTGACCCTTCTTTAGAACTGATGGTAGCAAGGAAAAGTTTGGCATTTATGCAAAATGAGATCAGGGAGAAGTTAAAGAGTAAATTCTAAGTGGAGATGGAGCCCAAAAAGACTGAAGAAAAGTTGGACAGACAAAGGAGTGGATAATGGTCAGCCTTGGGGAATGAATAGCTACTAATGGGGACTATCATTGGCTAACAATGGGTTGTATTTAATAGCAGACCAAATGATAACAAGGAGAAAGTGAGGTCTGCAGATGCTGGAGATCAGAGCTGAAAATGTGTTGCTGGAAAAGCGCAGCAGGTCAGGCAGCATCCAGGGAACAGGAGAATCGACGTTTCGGGCATAAGCCCTTCTTCATTCCTGAAGAAGGGCTTATGCCCGAAACGTCGATTCTCCTGTTCCCTGGATGCTGCCTGACCTGCTGCGTTTTTCCAGCAACACATTTTCAGCTCAGATGATAACAAGGCCTGGTGTGTGGGGTTTGGGGTAAGGACATAGGAGAAGCCCTAAAGTTGTTGAACTCGATATTGAGTCCAGAAGGTTGTAGAGTTCCCAAGTGGAAAATGAGGTGCTCCTCTTCCAGCTTGGGTGAAATCCACTAGAGCACTGTAGCAAGCCTGAGACAGAGATGCTGGCCAGGGAACAAGATGGTATGTTGAAGTGGCAAGCAACTAGAAGCTCAGGGTAAGTATTCTGAGAAGCGATAGAGGAGACCATTGTGAGCAGCAATTAGACTAGATTGATTGAAGTGCAGACTTAACCTGGAAACTGGCCTGGGCCCTTGGACAATGAGGGAGAAAGGAAGTAAATGGGGTTGCAAGTGAAGGTGCTGTGGTGCTGTGGGGCGGGGAGGTTGGGAGTGAAGGAGGAATGGACCACGGTGTCCTGGAGGGAATGGTCCTTGAAGAAGGTTGAGAACAAAGAGGAGGGGAATATGTGTCTGTTCACAAAAGTAACAGTCCATGGGTAGATGAAAAATTAAGTCAGATGATGGATGTAGAGGAAATGATGGAAGGATTTCTTTATGACTGTAGTGATGTTCTGCAATGTTCATACTAGGTCTCATACTTTAGAATAGGATTATAGAATTCTTTCAGTGCAGAAGCAGGCCATTCGGCCTATTGAGTCCACACCAACCCTCCAAAGAGCATCCCACCCCAATCTATCTGCCTACCCTATCACTGTAACGCTGCATTTCCCATGTCTAATCCACTTCATCTACACATCCCTGAACACAACAGAGCAATTTAGCATGGCAAAATCACCTAACCTGCACATCTATGAACTGTGGGAGGAAACCAGAGGACCCAAAAGAAACATATGCTGACATGGGGAGAATGTGAAAATTCCACACAGACAATTGCTCGGGACCTGGGGTCTCTTGGTTGCGATAGGCCAGGAGCGGAAACTCCTGGTTATTGGCATGATGGCGGCAGCTCCTGGTTGTGGTTGACCGAGAGTGAAGACTCCTTGTTTTCACGTGGTGGTGTCAGAAGTTCCTGGTTGTTCTTGGCCTAGAGCAGATACTCCTATTTGTCGGTATGGTTATCACAGCAGTTCCTGATTGTGATTGGCCTAGAGTAGAGACTCCTGGTTATGGGCGAGGTGGCGGTAGCAGCTCCTGGTTGTGTTAGGCCCAGAGCTAGGGTCTCCTGGTTGCGGTAGGCCTGGAGCCAGGGTGTCCTGGTTATTGGCATGGCGACAGCACACGTGGGGTCAGGGATTCCTGGTCGTGGGACATATGTGGGTCCAGCATAGGACCTGCCGTCATCGGCCTTTTCGTGAAATGGGCCGAGCAATGAGGAGATGGCATCTGAAGAGTGGTGACTCCAATGTTGGTGGGTCCAGTGCAAATGGCGGCCTTGGTGGGCTGGCTCAGCGCTTGGAAATCATGGTGGAGGCAGCAGAACAAAGATGGACTTTCTTCCAGCTTCGTCTTTTTATTCTTTAAGTATTTGAATGGTACCAGATTGTGGCGACAGTTGAAGCTTTTCATTGTATTTTACTGTGTTATTCATTCTAGAGTAGAAGTGACAATAAATCACCGTTCATTCATTCATTCGTTCGAGTCCTTCCCAAATCTGCTGACATGAACTTCTTCACAAATCTGAGAACCTAAAATTCTCAATTCTAATAGCCTGCAGTTTTCAAACCAACTCTGCTGACTTGGAACTTTCCCGAACTCAGCCCTCCTGCTGAAGTAAACCGTCCTGAGCTGCTGTAAACTTTCCTAGGGGAGCAAATAAACCTGCTTCTAACCTCAACACTTGCGTCTTTTAACGTAAACTGACAAACGTTCTTTTGAATTGAAATTTTAAAAATGCTCATCATGCATTCTTCTGAATTAACAATAAAACTAAAAACCTTACAGGTCCATGACCTGTTGTAAACCCAACATTATATATTTTTCCATTAGCACACTGGATTAGATCACTGTTGCAGGTGGATTCTCCGAACTTTTTTTAAACAAAAAGTAACTAATACTCATTTGCCACTAGTTTGAAATCTAAACTCTAAAAATGATACATGCTTCATCAGGCAAATCCAATAAGAGAGAGCATGGTACAAGACTGGGTTTTAGGAAATGACATTGTACACAAGCAAGAAAAAATATAGAAACAGAAAATAGGAGCCTGTTCCACCTTTAAATATGAACAATGCTGATTATCCATCTTGATACCTGGTTCCAGATTTCTCAACATATACTCTTTGATCCCTTTGTCTCTTTGAAAATATGGTAGTGGTAGTGGAGAGTATTTTGGTGACGTGATCATAATTCAGCTAGGTTTAACATAATTAGGGAAAAGGACAGAAGTAAAGCAGGAGTTAAAATTGCAGTTATGTTCATTTTACTAAGCTGAGGAGTAATTTAGCAAAAGTGGACTGGCACAGCAATTTGAAGATAAATCAAAAATAAATTTTGGAAAACAAAGGAAAGTACACTCCAGAAGTCCTAATCAAACACTTAAAGGAAGAAAACAACTGAGGAAAGATTTAAGATTGGTTTAAAGGTAGGAGACAGAGGATGATGGTGGTGTGTTGTTTTTCGGACTGGAGACCTGTGATCAGTGGTTTGCAGCAAAGATCGGTGCTGGTCAACTTTTTTTATTATTTAATTAAATTATTTGAATGCAAATATCGGAGGTATAGTTAGTAAGTTTGCAGGTGACAGCAAAATTGGTGATGTAGTGCATAGTGAAGAAGTTTATTCTCAGAGTTTATTGATCAGTTGGGCTGAGGAGTGGCAGATGAAGTTTAATTTAGATATAAATATGACGTATTATAGTTTGGTAGGGCAAATCAGGGCAGCACTTATACACGTGAAGGTAGGATCCTGGGCAGTGTTGCCGAATAAAGAGACCTTGAGTGCAGGTTCATAGTTTTTGAAGGTGGAGTCACAAGTAGACAAGGTAGTGATGAAGGTATTTGATACGTTTGCCTTTATTGGTCAGTGCATTGAGTATAGGAGTTAGGAGGTCATGTTGCAACTGTACAAGTCGTTGGTTAGGCCACTTTTGGAATACTGCATTCAATTCTGGAATCCCCGCTATGGAAAAGATGGTGTTAAACTTGAAAAGATGCAGAAAGGTTTTACAAGGATGTTGCAAGGGTTGGAGGGTTTGAACTATAGGAAGAGACTTAATAGGCTGGGGCTATTTTTTCTGGAACTTTGAAGGTTGAGAGGTGACCTTATAGTGGTTTATAAAATCATGAGGGGCATGGATAGGGTGAGTAGCCAAGGTCTTTTTTCCAGTATACAGGAATCCAAATCTAAAGGACATAAGTTTAGGGTGAGACGGGAAAGACTTATAAGGGACATACGGGGCAACTTTTTCATGTAGAGAGTGGTGCGTGTATGGAATGAGCTGCCAGAGGAAGTGGTGAAGGCTGGTACAATTACAACATTTAAAAAGCAACTGGATGGGTACATGAATAGGAAGGGTTATTTATGCTATTTAACTATGTGATGTGCCTGTATTGCTCGCAAGACAAAGCTTTTCACTGTGCCTCGATACATGTGACAATAAATTCAATTCAATTTAGAACAATATGGGTCAAATACTGGCAAACAGGACTAGATAAATTTAGGCTATCTGGTGGGCTATCTGTTTCTGTGCTCTATGACTCTATGACTTTACTAGGGTTCATGTAAGACCAGACCAAGAACTGATGTTTGGAGATGGAAGATGTGTGTATTACTCTCCCTGACTCTGTAGTTCCAAATCAACCAACTTAAAAAGGCTGTTCCTTCATAGTAACATGCTGTTGCTGCTTATTAAGGTGCGAGTGCTGCTTCAGTGTCAGGGAAGTTCAATCTTCAAGAGCTGCAGGCCAATCTGATTATCTGACAATACTCACAGGCCTGTCAGCATTAGAAGTCAGTACTGGGAAGAAGAGGTAACTCGTGTAGTTTTGGGGTTGGGAGGGAGTAGAACTAAGGGAATAGGTAGATTTCAGAAGTGGGCAAAGATATTAGGGGTCAGATTTTGTAGCCAGGCAGGGAGGCATAAAATATGTAATCACCTTAGGTAGGTTGCAGCCTTAGTACACAAGTCACTCCTTCAGTATCTGAGGAGTTGCAAAATTATTCTGAGTATTGTGCAATCACCAGTGAAAATCCACACTTGTGACTTAATGATGTTTGGAAGGGCATTGATGAAGCAACATAAGATGGTAGGGCTGAGGACACTACCCTGAAGAACTCCAATAGAGATGTGCTGGAGGTTAGATGACTAACCTCCAACAATCACAACCATCTTTCTCTGATCTAACTTACTCACTGATGCTACAAGGCTACCTAGCACATTGACTCCAACCACCAGAGAGTCTTCTCCCTGATAGCCATTGATTCCAGTTTAGTTTAGACTCCTTGATGCAGCCAGTCAAATGCAGTATTGCTATCAAGGGCTGATATTCTCACCTCATCTCTGGAATTCATCTCTTTTTAACTGAGGCTAAAATAAGTTCTGATGCTGAGTAGCCTTACAGCATCAGTGAGCAAGTTATAGTTGGGTAAGTGATGCTGGATCACATTATCCACAAAACATTGTACCACTTTGTTGATGTTTGAGAGTAGACTGAGGATGTAACAACCTGGTAATTGACTGGATTGGATCAGTCTACGTTTTGGCGGCCAGGTCATGACTGGGTAATTTTTCTTGTTATCAGGTGGATGCATGTGTTGAATTTGTAATGGAACCTTCTGATTGAGTGTCTATCTGTTTAGGAAATAGGTGGAAACATAACACAATGGAATAGTAATAAGCCATTCAGCCAGTCAAGCCTCCTCAGCTTACTACCGCACTTAGGTGGTAGTGTGGGGGTTAAAAAAAAAAGAAAAAGAAAAAATAAATAAATAAACAGGAGAGCCCGGGTGTCCTTGGAGAAAAAGAAAAAGAAAAAGAAAAAAAAAAATGTCATGACTGATCATACGCTTCTATGGCTTTTTCTCATGATATTCCATTTCCCTTTATATCATTGGTAAAGTAGATTAAAGTTTACTTTAAACACATTGAAAATCTTAACTTACCCCTCTGAGATAGTAAATTCCAAAGATTCACAACCTTTTAAGTTAAAAAAACTCAGTCTTGAGTAGCTTCCCTTTTTATCTTGATATTGTATCCTTTAGTTATAAACTCCCCATCAGGGGGAACATCCCACCTGCATCTACCCTCTCTACCTCTTTAAGTATTTTGTAGGCTTCAGTGAGTTCGACAGTCATACTGTGGAATTCTTGAGAGTACAGGCCCAGTTTTCCCAATCTCTACTCATAGGGCAGTCGTGTAATCCCTGGACCAGCTCTGGTCAATGTTCTGTTGCAATCCCGCTATGACAATAATATCTTTTCTAAGATAGGATCAACATTTCACAGAATATTGCAGGTGCCGTAAAACTACACACTTTCCGATTACTGCTAAACTTAAACTCTCTTGTGATAAAGGCCAATACAACATTAGTTTTCCTAATTGTTTGTTACATCTGCATGTTAACCTTCAGCGATTTATTGGCGAAGACACCCAGCTCTCTTCATATATCTACACTTTCTAACCTTTCTGCCATTTAAGTACACATCTTTACTTCTTACCAAGTGGATACCCGTTTCATTTTTTCCATATTATATCCCATATATCATCATCTTACCCAATCACTAAATCTGTCCAAATTCTTTGGATAGTTCTGTATATCTTTCTTCTGACATACATTTCAACCTAGCTTTGTGTCTACTCCAAACTTGGAAATATAAGTTTAGTCATGATACTTGTATTGGCTGTCAGCTATAATTTGATAAGTGTGACAATGTGTTGCTTGATTAGTCTGTGGGACTACATCCTCAATTTTGACACAAGGTCATAGATGTTACCAAGGTGGACTTTTCACCTCTGTCACCTAAGATGCCATGGTGGTCCATCCAGTTTTATAATTGATTTTTCTGTAATGGTACGGCTATGTCTAATTATGGATGTATAAATGTTTAACCTGTGTGACTGTGGGATAAGGAATCGATGTAAAACAAACTGGGTTAGGCAGATATTTAATCTGAGGGATGTTGCCTGCGGTGAAAACTCTCAGTTTTGAGGGGAGACTGGATTTGTTTCCCTTGAGGCGGGGAGGCTGATGGGGATCAGTTGAAGTATATAAAATTATGAGAGATATGTACTTGTGAGAACCTCTTTGCCATGTTAGACATGTTGAAGACCAGAGGGCATAGGTTTAAAATGAGGAGTAAGTGGTTTAAAGGAGATCTGAGGAAAGAAATTTCACCCAGCATATGTAGATATATGGGATGTGCTGTCTGAGAGGCTGGTTGAGGCAAGTAATCTCACAGAATTTAAGAACCATCTAAATAAGGGGCATTTTATGCTATGGGCCAAGTGCAGTTAAATGGGATTAGTGTAGTTTGATGTTTGTTGGTCGGCATTGACATGGTGGGTTGAAGGGTTTGTTTCTATGCTATATGTCTCTATGACACATGGACTGTTGTAACAATCTGGTCATTTCAGGCTCATTATCAATGAGACTATTTATAACAAATTTATTAATTAGTGGATTAAACTTAAAGTAAAAGTAAATTCCTCCAACTTGCTTCCAGCAAGTTATTCCAAGCCATTGGGTTAGAAATGGCTTCGATTTCCCTCCTGTATTCCTTTGCCTTCTTAACTTTCCTCAAATTCCATTTGCCACTGTTCCACAAACCAGACTAAACCATTGATAACATAGAATCGTGGAATAGTCATAGCACAGAAAGAAAACAGTGGTTTGTTGATGGGTTCATTTCAAGAGCAAATTATTCATTCTCAATCGCTTGCCATTTCATCAGTGCCGTTTCTCTTTTCTCTGCAGGTAATTATTCAAATATTATCTTGAAGTCTAAAGCTTCCTTCTTCATTATGTACAATTTCTGTAATGTCTGAAAATTTCTTAATCACCGTGCTACAAGCCCAAGTATTTGAATTGTTTATATCTTGGGTGGCATGGTGGCTCGGCAGTTAGCACTGAAACCTCAAGTTCCAGGGACCTGGGTTTGATTCCACCCTTGGGCAAATGTCTGCGTGGAATTTGCACATTCTCCCCATGTCTGCATATGTTTCCTTTGGGTGCTCTGGTTTCCTCCACAGTTCAAAGATGTGCAGGTGATTTTGCCATGCTAAATTGCTCTGTCACCACCAGGATGCCGGTAACCAGGAGTCCCTGCTCTGGCCCCAATGCTTGGCTCCACTGAAGCTGCTGCCTCACCAATGCCTGGAGTCCTTGCTCTGGCCATATTACACCGCTACTGCTTCAGCCTCCACCTCGCCAATGCCTGGAATCCCCGCTCTGGAACCAGGAGTCCCTGGCTCCACCACCAGTCCAGGCTACCAACTCACCAAGAGTCCCATTCTTGCTGCTTCTCTCCATGATGTCACCCCTTCCACCACCACCGACAGGAAGAAGACAGAGAAACAGAGAAAGAAAGAAGACAAAAAAGGTAAGGAAAGAAGGGAGGAAGTAGCCACCTGGAACAGATAGGCTCAGGAGCCCAAACACTGCCTTACTTGCCGCCACTGCCATCTTGGACTCATTGAATTATCTTCACAGTCAGAAACTGTCAGCAGTCAGTTAGGTAGAACCCTAAGAAGTTGAGTTGGGCTAATTTGTCTGGGCTTTAGTTGTTATAATGGATGATGTCAGGAAACAGACTAAGTTTTGTTTTGCACTATGTTTTAAATTACTCTTTCATATTTAAATAGCTTATTTATTTTTCATTCCTTCTTCTATGTAATAAACTTCTGTTCTGTTGGTTAAAAAAAAGTCTGTAGCTTTGTGTGAAGAAGTCCCAGTGATTAAGTACCAACTTGACTAACTTAAAAAAGAAATTAAGCATATGAACTGTCAAGCTTGGTTTCAGTTTGGGATTTAGTGCCATGGAGTCGTACAGGTCCACAACATGGAAACTGACCGTTAGTCCAAACTTTCCCATGCTGCCCAGTTTTCACAATTAAACTAGTCCCATTTGTCTGAGTTCGGTCCATCTCCAACCATCCATCCATGTACCTGATTTGTCCAGTCGTACAATTATCTGGGATCATAACTGTTTCCTTCATAACTGTTGCCTTCCAGACTTATTCACTAAGTTTCTTCTTCCACTTCTGATTTTGTCCCATCTGAATTCATCCTGAGGTTCCCAACTCCATGCTAAGCTATTTAGTTTAAGTTATGCCCAAAGCACCAGCAAACCGCTTTGCAGGGATATATGTCATGGCCATATTGAGGTGTAAGTCATCCAGTTTATACAGCTCTCACCCCCCCCACCTCACCCCACCCCCACTCAGAACTCCCCCCAGTACCCCAGGATCCTAAACCCCTCCATCCTGCACCATCTCTCCAGCCATTTCCACCTGCTGCAATTTTCTATTTCTACGTTTACGAGGGCATGGCACTGGGAGTAATCCGGAGGTCACTACATTTACGGTGCTGCTTTTTCATAACTCCTTAACCGGTGCCTGCAGGAGCTTCTCTGTTTTACTGCCCAAGTCATTGGTACTGACATAAACAGTGACCACAGGCTGTTCACCCTTCCCCTCTAGAATGCTCTGGAGCCACTCAATGACATCTTTGAACCTGGTGGCAGGGAGATAGGATTGCATCCAGGATTCATACATATAGCTGGAAAATGCCAGCCTACTTCCCTAACTATAGAATCCCTTATATCATAAGTCTACCCTGTAACCCTGTAAAGTTTAGCCATTCAGCAGTACCATGAACTGCTGAATCCCAAGATGAACCATCACCCTCATCGGTACTTAGAACGTCTGTCTGTTTCTTTTTGACTGTCTCAGTCTGAAATCTACTCAGTGATAGAACTTCTACAACAGCGTGGATACTGCAATTCCAAAGATTAACAAGATTCAAGGAAATGATTGGCTCCTAACCTTGAGGTTTTTCTAAATTCTAGGGAAAACAACCTTTCTGAGTCAACTAATCAAACCATTTCAGGATCTTGTAAATTTCAATAAGTACACCCAAGCTCCAAAGAATACAAACTCAATTTACCCAGCCTCTAAGGAACGTGTTCATGAAGGATTCACTGTTTCCGATGCAAGTACAGTATATCAGTGTTTAAAACTCAGTAGTTACTCCAAGTGTTGTCTCTTGCAATTGTAGCTTTGTTTAATTCCTTGCCAGATCTTGTTCATTTCAGGACAGAGCTACTCCCAAAATAACCCCTTCTCTCCCCCATACAAGTTCAATCTCCCTGATTTTTCAATCAGAGATTCTCTCTCTCCTGATCTCAGCTTTCCTCCAATTGCAGAGTCCCAGACAGACACTCTCACTGCTCCAACAATCAGGTTTCCGTTCTCATATGCTCATTCTTCTTTCAATCAGACCCTCTCTCTCCTGCTCTTTTGCCCCTACAGCCAAGTGCTCTTTAAGTTCTACATTCAATGCTTCTCAGAGCTGCATCTTTTCCAGTGTTCACGCCAGATGCTTGCAGTTTTATGATTGGGGATTTGATCATCGGTTCTTCACCCCGAACTTCACCAGAATTTGCTGCTGTGAATGACCTGGTTACATCAATGTGCGATGTTAATGATTATGGAGTGGCAGTGAATGTGCACACTTTGGAGAGAACTTCGCTCATGAGTACTAACCTGCAGCACTTGTTGGTGGTCTTGTAGAATCAGCAGGTTCAGGTGTACTGGGACTGGCAGGCTGTTCTGAGTCACTTTCCATATTTCTCCTCCTCCTCTGGTAACAGTTTGCTCCGCTGTTACAGAGCAGTTGACTAAAAGCCCAAGATACACAATCCTTCCCCCAGGTGTCAAACTCAAGGCTTTGTGACATATAAGACAATGAGTGATGCAATCATACTGACTCTGCTGTCATCACATTAAATTGCTTCATTAAATGAGTAACTGTGCTGAAAAAATAAAAGAGCTGGAGGATTATTTAAAATAATATTGATATAAGAATCTTCAAAAAGTTATCAGGTTGAAGATTATGAATCTTAGAAAGTTGTGTCTAAAGAGAACCCTGATTTAGGTTTGATGTTAACAAAGGTACAGAGTTAAAAGTGTAGAAATCCTACTCCTGAGGAGGTGGAGTTCTACTAGATTGTGGCAGGTTGTCAGGATTTGGAGAAGTAGAATGGAATAATAACCTTCATCTTAGAGTACTTCCTTTCCTCAGTCTTAAAATTATAGTTGCCCCATGGAGTACAGAAAAATATTGGATCTGGAATGCCCACTAGGTAATATTCAGGTGTGATTCTATATCATTAACTATACAGCATTTGCCCTTGATGGAGAACAACCCACAAAAAGTTTAAATGTATCAAGGCAGCAGGGAACATGGGTTTGAAGTTACAGGCGGGTGGATCATGATCTCTCCGAATGATTGGCAGACTTGAGGGGTTGAATGGCTTACTTCTTCTCCTTGTTTCTATATTCGTATATAAACCCAAATTATTTACAAAGAGGTTGCGTCAGAGTCCAGATGGACATGAGTGTTACGAATCACACTCTGGCATTAATGTTGCATGGTTAACACATTTCCGTGAGAATTTCAAGATGGAAAATCCTCTAACAATGAGAATGCTTGCCTACCTGCTTGTTGTGCTTCTATTGCAGATATGTTAAATACTCCTGATGTTTCTTGAACTAACCAGTGGTTGAGAGTTTAAGGTCTGACTAATCTTGACAGTACTGATACAGTAATTCTTAGAGTACATGTGAAGATTGTCCATTTCCATTAAAATAAAAGTAAAATGCTGCAGATGCTGGAGATCTGAAATAAAAACATAAAGTACTGGAAAAACTCAGCAAGTCAGGTAGCATCTGTGTAGAGAGAAAACAAGTAAACGTTTCAAGTCCAATATCACTTTTCTTCAGAACCTATTTCTATTATTTCTCTATAAAATCTTAACTGCCTGAGCAGATCTCCTTTGACATACTACGACAGATCAGATTATATTATACGTAAGATCAGTGTATCTAATAACATGGAACCCACATAGTCAACAGCGATGATTGTGATCATTACTACATATTGAATAAAATGTTCTCTCCTATATATTGTTGCTAAATGTATTGTCTATTATAGCTTGCAAATTACTTTTAAACTCTCCCTTATACCATTCAACTTCATTTGCTAAGTAGCCATGATTTTTCAGTCTTCATGGTCCATTGATTGCAGATTACCTCGATGCCCATTCATATTTACAGCTATGACTTTCTAATGTCACTTCTACTGAAATAATAGCATTGATTTTAATAAAGGGACCTGAATTGCAGAGCATGCTACTGATTACCTAAAACATTTTTCATGTTCATTCACTGGATGCAGACATCACTGGCCAGGCTGGCATATGTTCAAATGAAGGGTCACTGGACATGAAACATTAACACCGCTTTATCTCCACAGATCGTGCATGCTGAGTTTTTCAAACTATTTCCAATTATGTATTGCTCATTCTCAATTTCCCTTGATAAGGTGATGGCGAGTTACCTTCTTGAACCACTACAGTCCATATGCTGCAGGTAGACCCACAATCTGATCAGTGAGGGAATTCCATAATCCCGGCCCAGCCACACTGAAGGAACAGCAATACATTACCAAGTCATGATGGTTAGTGGCTTGGAGGGGAATGTGTAGCTGTTGGTGTTCCTATATATCTGCTACCTTTGTCCTTCTAGAAGTGGTTGTAGATTTGGAAGGTGCTGTCTATGGATTTTTGGTGAATTTCTGTAATGTATCTTGTAGATAGTCCGCACTACTGCTACTAAGCATTGGTGATGGAGGGAGTGGATGTTTGTGGACATGGTGCCAATCAATTAGGCTGTTTTGTCCTGGATGGTGTCAAGATTCTGGAATTTTGTTGAAGCTGCACACATCGAGGTAAGTGGGGAGATTTCATCACATTCCCTATTTGTGCCTTGCAGATGATGGACAGGCTTTGGGGAATCAGAAGATGAGTTACACGCTGCAGCAGTCCTAGGCTCTGAATGGATCTTGTCGCCGGTGTTTCTTTGTCTAGTCCAGTTCAATTTCTGATCAGTGGTAAGGCAGAGTATATTGACAGGGAGAAAATGAGGACTGCAGATGCTGAAGCTCAGAGTTGAGAGCATGGTGCTGGAAAAGCACAGCAGATCAGGCAGCAGGAGAATCAATATTTCAGGCATAAGCCTTTCATCAGGAATGAAGCTTGTGGGCCGGGGTGTTGGGGGGGGGGAGGGGGAAATGAGAGATAAATGGGGGAATGAGGAAACTGGTGAAATCCACATTGATCCTGTGTAGTTGCAGGGTCCCAAGGCGGAAGATGGGGCGTTCTTCCTCCTTTAGATCCCACCAACCTCTGTATACATTGCATCATTCTCTGCCACTTCCGCCACCTACAAACAGACCTCACCATGAGGGATATATTTCCCTCCCCAGCCCTATCTGCATTTCAGAGAGACCATTCTCTCCGCAACTCTCTTGTCAGATCCACACACACCACAAGCCCTCACCCCACTCCCGGCACCTTCCCCTGCCACCGCAAGAAGTGCAAACCCTGCGCCCACACCTCTGTCCAAGGCCCCAAAGAATCGTTCCTCATCCGACAGAAATTCACCTGTACCTCCACAAATGTCATCTACTGTTGCACCCCTTGTAGTCTCCTCTACATCGGGAGACAGGACACCAACTTGCATATCATTTCAGAGAAACTGCACCCACCAACCCACCACCCCGTGGCTGAACACCTCAAGTCCCCCTCTCACACCACCAAGGATATGCAAGTCCTGGGCCTCCTCTATCGCCAAACCCTAACCACCCAGCGCCTGGAGGAAGAATGCCTCAACTTCTATCCTGGGACACTGCAACCACACAGAATCAATGTGGATTTAACCAGTTTCCTCATTTTCCCACACACCATCTTATCCCAGTCCCAAGCCTCCAACTCAGCACCGCCCTCTTGACCTGTCCATCATCTTTTCCATCTCTCTGCCCCACCCTCCTCTCTGACCTATCATCTTCTCCCCCATCTTCATCTACCTATTGTATTCTTAGCTACTTTGCTCCCAGTCCCACCTCCCCCTCCCATTTATCTCTCAGCTCCCTGGCCCACAAGCCTCAATCCTGATGAAGGATTTATGCCCGAAATGTTGATTCTCCTGCTCCTTGGATGCTGCCTGACCTGCTGTGCTTTTCCAGGACCACACTCTCGACACAGGATGTTGACAGTAGGGATTCAGGAATGCTTTTTCCATTGAATCAATTAGATTTTCTCTCATTGGAAAGATTAATTCCTGGCACTTGTCACACACGACTGTTACTAGCCATTTGTCAGCCAGAGTCAAAAAGTGTGGCACTGGAAAAGACAGTTGGTCAGGCAGCATCCAAGGAGCTGGAGAGTCAATGTTTCAAGCATAAGCCCTTCATCAGGAATGAAGAGCTTATGCTCAAATAATTGACTCTCTTGCTCTTCAGATCCTGCCTGACCTGCTGTGCTTTTCCAGTACTACACTCTCGACTTTGGTCTCCAGCATCTGCAGTCCTCACTTTCTCCTATTTGTCAGCTGAAACCTGGATATTGTCTAGGTCTTGTTGAATTCAAACATAGACTGCTTCAGTATTGAAGAATCACTAATGTGCTGAACATTGTGCAGTCATCAATGAACATCCCCACTTTCAACCTGATAATGGAGGGAAGGTCATTGTTGAAGCAGTTGAGGATGGTTGGGCCAAGAGACCACCACTGAGGAACTCCTGCAGAGATGTCCTGGAGCTAGGATGACTGACTTCCAATCAGCACAACCACTATGCCAGATATGACTCCAGCCAGTGGAGAGTTTCCCTCCATTCCCATTGATTCCAGTTTTGCTTGGGCTCATTGAAGGCACATTCGGTCAGATACAGCCTCGGTCAAATCAGTCTGACCTCATCTCTGAAACTGTTCATGTTTAAACCAAGGCTGTAAAGAAGTCAGGAGCTCAGTTGCCATGGCAGAACTGAACTGGGCGCCACAGAGCAGTTATTGCTGAGCTGTTACTGTTTGCTGGCACTGCTGATGACACCTTCCATCATTTTACTGATGATTGAGAGTGGGTTGAAGGGGCAGTAATTGATCAGGTTTGGATCTGTCCTGCTTTTGGTGTCCAGAAAATGCCTGGGCAATTTTCCACATTGTCAGGGAAATGCCACTGTTATAGATGTACTGAAACAGCTTGGTTAATGGGGGCAGCAAGTTCTATAGCACAAATCTTTAGAACTATTGCGAGAAGGTTGCCAGGGCCCACAGACTTTGAAGTATCTACTGCCTCCAAACACTGCTCAACATTACGTAAAGTGAACTGAATTGGCTGAAGAGTGGCACTTGTGATGCTGGGGACTTCTGGAAGAGGCCGAGATGGATCATCTACTCAACACTTCCGGCAGAAAACTGTTATGAATATTTAGGATAGAATCCCTACAGTATGGAAACAGGCCCTTCGGCCCAACAGGTACATATCTTTCGCATTGCTGTGCTGGGAATTATTGTGGAGCCCCTCCTCCTCCAGTGAGAGTCATAGTCATAGAGATGTAAAGCATGGAAACAGATCCTTCGGTCCAACCCGTCCATGCCGACCAGATATCCCAACCCAATCTAGTCCCACCTGCCAGCACCCAGCCCATATCCCTCCAAACCCTTCCTATTCATATACCCATCCAAATGCCTTTTAAATGGTGCGATTGTACCAGCCTCCACCACTTTCTCTGGCAGCTCATTCCATACATGCACCATCCTCTGCATGAAAAAGTTGCCCCTTAGGTCTCGTTTATATCTCACCCTAAACCTATGCCCTTTAGTTCTGGACTCCTGGGAAAAAGACCTTGCCTATTTATCCGATCCATGTCCCTCATGCATTTATAACCCTCTATAAGGTCACCCCTCAGCCTCCAACGATCCAGGGGAAACAGCCCCAGCCTGTTCGGCCTCTATTCAGATGGAGTTTAATTCAGATAAATGCGAGGTGCTGCATTTTGGGAAAGCAAATCTTGGCAGGATTTATACACTTAATGGTAAGGTCCCTAGGGAGTGTTGCTGAACAAAGAGACCTTGGAGTGCAGGCCCATAGCTCCTTGAAAGTGGAGTCGTATGCAGATAGGATCGTGAAGAAGGCGTTTGGTATGCTTTCCTTTATTGGTCAGAGTATTGAGTACAGGAGTTGGGAGATCATGTTGCGGCTGTACAGGACATTGGTTAGGCCAATTTTGGAATATTGCATGCAATTCTGGTCTCCTTCCCATC
>NC_057714.1:118427630-118435904 GCF_004010195.1 Chiloscyllium plagiosum | reverse complement strand
GGGTGAGAAGGGAAAGATATAAAAGAGACCTAAGGGGCAACTTTTTCACGCAGAGGGTGGTACATGTATAGAATGAGCTGCCAGAGGATGTGGTGGAGGCTGGTACAATTGCAACATTTAAGAGGCATTTGGATGGGTATATGAATAGGAAGGGTTTGAGGGGATATGGTCCGGCCGCTGGTAGGTGGGACTAGATTGGGTTGGGATATCTGGTCGGCATGGACAGGTTGGACCGAAGGGTCTGTTTCCATGCTGTACATCTCTATGACTCTATGACTCTCCCTACAGCTCAAATATGCCAACTCTGGTAAGATCCATGTAATTCTTATCTGAACTCAATACTCTGACCAATAAAGGAAAGCATACCAAACGCCTTCTTCACTATCCTATCTACCTGCGACTCCACTTTCAAGGAGCTATGAACCTGCACTCCAAGGTCTCTTTGTTCAGCAAGGACCTTACCATTAAGTGTATAAATCCTGCCAAGATTTGCTTTCCCAAAATGCAGCACCTCACATTTATCTGAATTAAACTCCATTTCATAACATCCTTCTGATAGGAAGAGACCAGAATTGCATGCAATATTCCAACAGTGGCCTAACCAATATCCTGTACAGCTGCAACTTGACTTCCCAACACCTATACTCAATGCTTTGACCATAAAGGAAAGCATACTAAACGCCTTCTTCACTATCCTATCTACCTGCGAATCTACTTTCAAGGAACTATGAACCTGCACTCCAAGGTCTCTTTGTTCAGCAACACTCCCTAGGACCTTACCATTAAGTGTATAAGTCCTGCTAAGATTTGCTTTTCCAAAACGCAGCACCTCGCATTTATCTAAATCAAACTCTATCTGCCACTCCTCAACCCATTGGCCCATCTGATCAAGATTCCATGATAATCTGAGGTAACCTTCTTCGCTTTCCACTACACCTCCAATTTTGGTGTCACCTGCAAACTTACTAACTGTACCCCCTAAGTTCACAGCCAAATCATTGATATAAATGACAAAAAGCAGTGGACCCATCACTGATCCTTGTGGCACACCACTGGTCACGGGCCTCCAGTCTAAAAAGCAACCCTCCTCCACCACCCTCTGTCTTCTACCTTCAAGCCAGTTCTTCATCCAAATGGCTAGTTCTCCCTGTGTTCCATAGTTGTTTAATGGTCCACCACCATTCACGACTTGAAGTGGCCAGACTGCAGAGCTTAGATTGGTTCTGTTGGTTGTGGGCTTGCTTAACTCTATCTATCATTTGCTGCTTATGCTATTTGGCATGCAAGTAGTTTAGTCTGGTAGCTGCACCAGGTTACTACCTCATTTTTAGGTGTGCCTGGTGCTGCTCCTTGTATGCCCTCCTGCACTCTTCATTGAAACAAGATTGATCCCCTGGTTTGATGGTAATGGTTGAAAGTGCCCTCCTACCCTCCCTATCTTTGGTCTCATAATAATATACACCTCACTGCCTACCTCTTAATCTTTGCTTCTCCATGGAAAACAATCCTCGCCGATCCAATTTAGCCTGATAGCTCAGACTCTGCAGCACAGATAGCATCCTGGTTCATATCATCTGCATCTTTTGTCGTGCAGTCACCTCCTTCCTATGACACGGTGATCAGAACTGCGCATAACACTACAGTTGTGACCTAGCCAGTATATTATACTGTTGCAGCACAATCTCTGTGCTCTTGTAGAAAGTGCTGTCTGAGGATCTTTGGTGAATCTTTGCAGTGCATCTTGTAAATAGTACACACTCCTACTATTGAACGTTAATGGTGGAGAGAGTGGGTGCTTGTGGATGTCAAGTTTCTTGAGTGTTTTTGGAGATGCACTCATCCAGGAAAGTGGAGAATATTCCATCACACTCCTGACTTGTGCTTTGTAGATGGTAGACAGGCTTTGGGGAGTCAGGAGGTGACTTACTCACCGCAATATTCCAAGCCTCTGACCTACTCTTGAAGCCACTGTGTTTATGTGGTGAATCCAGTTGAGTTTCTGACCTGATCTTGTAGCCACGGTGTTTATGTCTCTCGTCCTGTTCAATTTCTGATCAATTGTAACACCCATATATTGGAAGTGGGAGATTCGCTGGTGATACACCACTGAATTTCAAGAGTGGTGGTTAAGTTGTCTCTTATTGGTTATGGTCATAGACTGGCATTTGTGTGACACAAATATAATTTGCCAGTCATCAGCCCAAGCCTGGATATTGTCCAGAGCTTGTTGCATTGGAACATGGACTGCTTTTATACCTGAGGAATCGTGAATGGTGCTGAACATTGTGCCATCATCCGCGAACATGCCCACTTCTGACCTTATGATGGAAGGAATGTCATTGATGAAGCAGCTGAAGATGTTTGGGCCTAGGACACTACTCTGAAGACCTCCTGCAGAGATGCCTCAGAGCTGAGATGATTGACCTCCAACAACCTCAACTACCTTCCCAACCCACATTCAACCATTACCATCAAGTCAAGAGATCAATAGGACTCAGTCTTGGATGGCAGGATCAAACGAGTTCAGCTTCCAAAACAACATGATGTCACAAATGCATACCCCAACTCAAAGACATGAGTTGTTGTGAGCAAATTGTTTCAGGAGCATGCTTTGCTCTCATTGCCACTGAAATAACTCTATAGATTGGAATCAAGGCACATTGCCTGTGTTTTTTCTGGTGCTGGGCTTACAGTGGTCTTCTTGAAGCAGGTGGGAACTTTAGATTGTTACAGGGAGAGATTAAAGATGGTTAGTTTGGGCCTCTAACTTTGTCCGGTATTGTCTCTTGGCATCTCTGATGGCCTTGCAGAGGTCATATCTGGATTTCCTATTAAGGTCTAAGTAAGAAACTCTAAAATATTTTAGCAGTATTTAGATATGCACTTCTGATGCCACAGACTCTCGGGTTAGGAGCCAAAGTCACCTTTAATTTACACATGGAAGGTCCGTGAAACTGATCCAGCTCCCTCAGAGCCAGCTTTCAAAGTGAACAGGATGCCTGACACTCGCATTTTATCTGTCAGCCAGGGCTCCCTCACCGGACTAGATTAACAGCATTTTCTATGCAGTCGACCTGGCTGAACTAGTTACAACCACTACACCCTCCCCCTCTGAGTCGAGGACATAAGCCAGTTCTTTTTTTAGTAGCTCCTACTGGGGTGTTTTAGCACTAGATCAGATGCCTCCAACTCTGCCTCTGATAGGGGCAGCGTGAAATGCACGGTAACTCACCTCTTGCTCCCAGAAAGCCTGGGAAGAACATAGAACACTACAGTGCAGTACAGGCCCTTCGGCCCACGAGAGGTTAATTCTCTTCTTCAGGCGGCAAAGGCATGGAAGCAGTGATATCCACTGTGTCTATCACTGATCCTGAAGGATCTTCAACGCTTGACGGCAAGGGAGAACGGATTCCAGAACAGTCTGAAAGGCTATCGAGGAGCCAGACACATTTTGCTCCAGCAACATTTGCGAGTTTGCAGCTTTCATATGGTCAGTGTGCTTGTTCAGAACCGTCACATCTACCCAAACTTTATATATCACTGGACCTGACCTTGTATCAACCGTACAGGGCCATTTCCACAGTTTCTACACCAAACTTCATCCCCTGAAGTAAATTGTCTCTGTCACTTGGCAGAGACTTATGTCCGACAATGCGGTTCCTGGTACTGTTTCAACCTCTCCCACAGGTCCAGAAAGGTCAGATTTAACCTGGTGCTGGGTCTTCTCCCCATTAGCAACCCTGCTGGAGCTATCCCGTTGTTGTATGAGGGATGGCCCTATATTCAAACAAGATCTGGGACAGTTTGGTATCTAGTGAAGCTGGAGCCTGTTTCTTTAAGCTTGCCAGCAAGGTACGAGCTGCCCTTTCTGCCAGATCTTTGGATGATTGATGGTATATAGCTGTTCTTATATCTTGAATACCATTCAACATTAGGAAATTCCCAAGCTCCCTGCTCGTAAATGATGGCTAACACTTCCGGGAGTCTGTGTATTGCAAAAGATTTGTGCAGTTTTTTCTATTGTCGTCCCCATGTTTAAAGAATGAACTCTATGCAAGTCCATCCACAATGAAGAAGAACATTGAGCTCATGAAAGGACCTGCATACTTGATGTGTAACCGGGTCTACGGTTTACCCAGCATTCCTACAAATTTAGGACAGCTGCTGGTGGTAAATGCTCTCCTTGTTGGCACACTGGGCACTGCCCCACCAATGCAGCTATGTTTGGATCTAATCCTGGCTGCCAAGTTTAAGTTTGTGCTAATTTTGGAAACACCAGGATGTCCCTTGTGAATTTCAGCCAGTACCTGGCGGCAACCTTTGCTTGGGACAATCACTGTTCCTCCGCATAATAATGTCATCATTCTCTGTGATCTGGTCTCTCAAGGTCCTAAAAGGTTTCAATTCATGTTCCAACAGCCCTTTGAGTTCCCTCATCACCACCAGGGATTTCAGTTTTGCTGGGACTGGATCCTTCTGCATCCAAAGTCTAATATTGTCAGCTGTGACTGGAAGCATGTCCAGAAAATATAAAACTATTATCGACTCTTCCAGTGGAAATACCACCGATGGTGTTTCTGCCAGCAGGAGGCGGCTCAATGCACCTGCATTTGCTACTTGGCTTTCCAGATGGTGTACCAAGTTGTAATTCTATGAACTTAGCATTCAAGCTCACTGCTGAATTTGGCCTGAAGCTACGCGCAGCACTGCCTTGTCTTCTCTAAATAGACCTAACAGGAGTATGTGGTCCGTTATTATTATAAATTTACACCCATAAAAAGTATTGTTGAAACTTCCTGGTTCCAAATATGCCTGCCAAACCTTCCTTCTCTATCTGACCGTATCTACGCTCTCCATTAGTCCTGGATTCATGTGCTATTGGGTGTTCCTTTCCATTAGGCTACCCGTGAGCTAATACTACCCAGGTGTTACATGGGGAGGCATCACATGTCAATACCACATCTCACATGGGATCATAGTGTGCCAATATCTTAGAGGATGATAGCTGTTTCTTTACTCTGTGAAAGCTATGGCTTGGCTATGCAACCATTTCCAAGGCTCAACCTTTTCCAAGATTTAATGGAAAGATGCCAGGATGAAGAGGCCACGTTATGATTAGAGTCCCTACAGTTGAAAAGTGTGGTGCTGGAAAAGCGCAGCAGGCCAGGCAGCATCCGAAGAGCAGGAGAATCGACATTTCGGGCATAAGCCCTTCTTCAGGAATGAGGCTGGTGTGCCAAACTGTGGAGGCAGTTATCTGGGCGGCGATCGCGGAGGCTGCATGGTCGGTGGTGGTTGTTCGTGCGGCGGTGTGGGCGGAAGTGACGTCACCGTTCGCTGCAGCAGTGGTGGCTGCAGCGGCCGCGTGGGTACTGCGCCCGAGCGGTTCCGGAGGTCGCGAGAAGGTTCAGGAACGGTCGAGGAATCCGGAGTGTGGGGGTGAGTACATGAAGAAGGGCTTATGCCCGAAACGTCAATTCTCCTGCTCCTCAGATGCTGCCTGGCCTGCTGCGCTTTTCCAGCACCACACTTTTCAACTCTGGTCTCCAGCATCTGCAGTCCTCACTTTCTCCTAGCTAGTTAGGGATAGTCAGCATGCCTTTGTGAAGGGGAGGTCTTGTCCCTCAGATTTGATTTAGTCTTTTGAGAAAGTGATGAAGATCAATGATGAGGTTAGGGCAGTGCACGTTGTCTACCTGGACTTTACTGAAGCATTTGACAAGGTCCCTCATGGTAGACTGGTCCAGAAAATTAAGTCATTTGGGATTCATGGTGAATTGCTAAATTGGGTACAAAATTGGCTTGGTCATAGAAGATAGGAGGGTAGTTGTGGAGGGGTGGTTTTATGACTGGACGTCTCTTACTAATGGTGTTCCATAGGTGCTAGGACCTCTGCTGTTTGTAATATACATGAATGATGTGGATGAAAATGAAGATGGTCTGATTAATGGACAAGATGAAAATTGGTAGAGTGGATAATGAGGAAGGTTGTCAAAGGATTCAGCATGATAAAGATTAGTTGGAAAGTTGGGTGGAGAAATAGCAGATGAGCTTTTAATCTGATCAAGTGTGAGGTGATGCAATTTTGGGAGGTCAAATGCAAGAGGAAAGCATATAGTCAATGGCAGGACCCTTAGGAGCATTGACATACCGAGTCCATAGCTCTCTGAAAGTGATTATGGATACATCGATAAAGAAGGTGTGCAGTGTGCTTGCCTTTCTTGGTCGGGGAGGAAAATGAGGACTGCAGATGCTGGAGATCAGAGTCGAGAGTGTGGTGCTGGAAAAGCACAGGCCAGGTAGCATCTGAGGAACAGGAGAACTGACGATTTGGACATTAGCTGGGCTTATGCCCGAAATGGCGATTCTCTTGCTTCTCAGATGCTGCCTGGCCTGCTGTGCTTTTCCAGCACCACGCTCTTGAATTTGTTGTTTGGACAATTGAATATAAAAGTTGGCAACTCATATTGCAGCTGTCTCCTTTGGTTTGGAGGAAGTGGGAGGATTGGAAAGAGAAGTTGTTCAGAGTGAGGACCAGTTCAGTCAGTCGAAGGAGGATGTCAGTGGAAGGGTACTGGTTGGGTCGGCAGGAGAGGAAGAAGCGGAGGGCTTGGAGGCCTTCGTGATGGCGAATGGAAGTGTATAGGGACTGGGATGTCCATCGTGAAGATGAGGCGTTGGGACCTGGGAAGCGAAAATCATGGAGGAGGTGGAAGGCGTGGGTGGTGTCCCGAAAGTAGGTGGGGAGTTCTCGGACGAAGGGGGACAGGACAGTGTTGAGGTATGCAGAGATGCATTCGGTGGGGCAGGAGCAGGCTGAGACAATGGGTCGGCCGGGGCAGTTGGGTTTGTGGAGTTTGGGCAGGAGGTAGAAACGGGCGGTGCGGTGTTAGATTAGATTAGATTAGATTACAGTGTGGAAACAGGCCCTTCGGCCCAACAAGTTCACACCGACCCGCCGAAGCGAAACCCACCCATACCCCTACATTTACCCCTTACCTAACACTACAGGCAATTTAGTATGGCCAATTCACCTGAATCCCTGCACATCTTTGGATGGTGGAGGAAACCGGAGCACCCGGAGAAAACCCACGCAGACACGGGGAGAACGTGCAAACTCCACACAGTCAGTCACCTGAGTCGGGAATTGAACCCGGGTCTCTGGCGCTGTGAGGCAGCAGTGCTAACCACTGTGCCACCGTGCCGCCCACATAGTTGTGGGACTCTGAGGTTGGAGACAGTGAATGGGAGATCTCTTGAGGTGATGAGGTTATGGATGGTCTGGGAGATGATAGTTTGGTGGTGGGAGGTGGGGTCATGGTCAAGGGGGCAGTAGGAGGAGGTGTACACGAGATGGCATCTAGCTTCAGCGGTGTAAAGATCGGTGCGCCAAACTACCACTGCGCTTCCCTTGTCTGCCAGTTTGATGGTGAGGTTGGGGTTGGAGCGGAGGGAGTGAAGAGCTGCACATTGTGAGGGTGAGAGGTGGGAGTGGGTGAGAGGAGTGGACAGGTTGAGGCGGTAAATGTCGCGGCAGTAGTTGGATATGAAGAGATCGAGGGCGGGTAAGAGGCCAGCATGGGGTGTCCAGGTGGATGGGGTGTGTTGGAGGCGGGAGAAGGGGTCGTCAGAGGGTGTGCGAGACTCCTGTTTGGAGAAATAGGTGCAGAGGCGAAGGCGGCGGAAGAAATGCTCGATGTCTAGCCATGTCGAACTCATTGATCCATATTCCAAATTCCTTCCCCTACGCCGCATCTGCTCCAAAGAGGACCAATTCCACTACCGAACAGTCCAAATGGCCTCCTTCTTCAAAGACCGCAATTTCCCCTCCAACGTGGTCAACGATGCTCTCCACCGCATCTCCTCCACTTCCCGCACCTCCACCCTTGAACCCCGCCCCTCCAATCACCACCAGGACAGAATCCCCACTGGGTCCTCACCTTCCACCCCACCAACCTCCGAATACATCGTATCATCCTCCGTCGCTTCCTCTACCTCCAAACAGACCCCACCACCAGGGATATATTTCCCTCCCCTCCCCTAACAGCGTTGCAGAGAGACCACTCCCTCCGCGACTCCCTCATCAGGTCCACACCCCCCACCAACCCAAACTCCACTCCCGGCACCTTCCCCTGCAACCGCAAGAAGTGCAAAACTTGCGCCCACACCTCCCCCTCACCTCCCTCCAAGGCCCCAATGGATCCTTCCATCTCCGTCACAAATTCACCTGCACCTCCACACACATCATTTACTGTATCCGCTGCACCCGATGTG
>NC_057714.1:118421078-118427362 GCF_004010195.1 Chiloscyllium plagiosum | reverse complement strand
CCCTACCTTTTATCTCAGCCCGCTTGGCACATCAGCCTCATTCCTGAAGAAGGGCTTATGCTTGAAATGTCGATTCTCCTGCTCCTCGGATGCTGCCTGGCCTGCTGCGCTTTTCCAGCAGCACACTTTTCAACTCTGGTCTCCAGCATCTGCAGTCCTCACTTTCTCCTTAGACTCCCTACAGTATGGAAACCAGTCCCTTCAGCTCAACAAGTCCACACCGACCCTCCGAAGAGTAACCCGCCCACCCTCCATTTATCCCTGACTATGCACCCAACACTATGGGCAATTTAGCACGGCCAATTCACCTAATATGCACATCTTTGGATTGTGGGAGGAAACCAGAGCACCCAGAGGAAAACCACACAGACACGGGCAGAACATGCAAACTCCATACAGACCGTTGCCCGAGGCTGGAATCGAACCCAGGTCCCTGGTGCTGTGAGGCAGCAGTGCTAACCACTGAGCCACCGTACCGCCCACTGATGAACTTTCTGTAATAATTCACCAGCCCAAAGAAAGCCCTAAACCTACATACAGAAATGTGAGCCGGGGCACCTTTGACCGCCCTCACTTTATCTTTCAATGGGTGTACCTCAATCTTGTTGACTCTAAGGCCCAAGTATGTCACTTGGTGTGTCTTGGTGTGTCTGGAACACACATTTTCCCTTTTAAAGGTGCACGCCCACTGGGAGAAAGATCTAAGGACAATGTCCAAGTCTTTAAGTGCTCCTTATTCACTCTTCCCTGTTATTAGTATGTCATCTACACATATGGTGACCTGGGGTGGACCTTATAAAATGTTCTCTATCATCTGCTGAAACATTACACTGGCTGACAATACCCCAAATGGCAGTCTCATACTTGGGTACAAACCCTTAAGGGTATTCATTGGAGCATAATTCTGGGAATCTCCTTTTCACTGCAATTGCAAATATGCACAACTCATATCCAGATTCATGGACGACAGACCACTGTCAGCTTTGCGTATAAATCCTCTGTGTGAGAGGTTAGTTATTGATCCAGCTGTGAAAAGCAGTGCATGTTTGTTTAAAATCCCGACAAAGACGAACCAATTCATCAAGCTTCACAGTCAGTCTGACCAGAGCTGCCAGAACAAGAACGAGAATATAAGAATGTATGAACTAGGAGCAGGAGTAGGCTGTCTGGCCCTTTCAGCCTGCTCCGCCATTCAATAAGATCATGGCTGATCTTTTTTGTGGCCTCAGCTCCACTCACCCGCCCTCTCAACATAACCTTTAATTCCTCTACTGTTCAAAAAAAGCTTTAAAAACATTCAACGAGGAAGCCTCATGTACTTCACCGGGCAGGGAGTTCTACAGATTCACAAGCCTCTAGTTGAAAAAGTTCCTTGTCAATTCAGTCCTAAATCTGCTCCCCCTAATCTTGAGGCTATACCCTCTTATCCTAGTTTCACCTGCCAGTGGAAACATCCTCTCTACTTCTACCTTATCAATTCTCTTCATAATTTTATCTGTTTCTACAAGATTCCAACCCCCCCCCCCACCCCTCCATTCTTCTGAATTCCAATGAATATAATCCCAGTCTACTCAGTCTCTCCTCATAAGCCAACTCCCTCAACTCCGGAATCAACCCAGTGAACCTGCTGTGCACCCTCTCCAGTGCCAGGACATCCTTTCTCAAGCAAGGAGGCCAAAACAGCACACAGTACTCCAGGTGTGGCCTCACCAATACCATGTACAGCTGCAACATAACCTCCTTGCTTTTAAACTCAATCCCTTTAGCAATGAAGAACAAAATTCTATTTGCCTTCCTAATTACTTATTGTACCTGCAGACCAACCTTCTGTGGTTCATGCACAAAGACACCCAAGTCCCTCTGTATAGCAGCATGCTGCAACTTTTTTAACTCTTCAAATAATAATCATTTTTACTGTTATTCCTACCAAAGTGGATGACTTCACATTTATTAACATTGTACCCTGTCTGCCAGACTTTTGCCCACTGACTTAAACTATTTATGTCCCTTTGCAAATTTTCACAGTCATCTGCTCAGATTGTTCTACCACTCATCTTAGTGTCATCTACAAACTTTGACACACTACACGTGATCTCCAACTTCAAATTATCTTTGTAAATTGTGAATAACTGCGGTCCCAATACTGAACCTTGAGGCACACTACTGGTCACTGATTGCCAATCAGAAATGCACTCGTTTATCCCTTACTTTTTGTTTCCTGTTAGTTCACCAATCCTCTATCCATGCTAATACATTGCCTATAACACCATGCATCTTTATCTAATGCAGCAGCCTCTTGTGCGGCACTCTGTCGAATGCCTTTTGGAAATCTAGGTACACCACATCTACTGGGGTCCCCGTTGACTACTGTGGTCATAATATCTTCATAGACTCCCAGTAGATTAGTTAAGCATGACCTGCTCTTCATGAGCCCATGCTGCGTCTGCCCAACGGGATATTTTCAATCTAGATGACATGCTATTTCTTGCGTAATAATAAATTCAAGCATTTTTCCCACTACAGATGTTAAGCTAACCGATCTATAATTCCCCATCTTTTGTCAACTTCCTTTTTTAAACAATGGCATCACATTTGTTGTTTTCCAATCTACTGGAACTGCCCCAGAGTCCAGCGAATTTTGGAAAATTACCACAAGTGCATTAGCTATTTCTCCTGCCATCTCTTTTAGTACCCTGGGATGCATTCCATCAGGGCCAAGAGACTTGTCTATCTTTAGCTCCATTAGCTTGACCAACATATCTCTTTCGTGATAATGGTGTTTCCAGGTCCTCACCTACCTTTGTCTCCTTGTCAATTACTGGCATGTTATTCATGTCGTCCATTGTGAAGAGTGTCACAAAATACCTGTTCAATGCCTCAGCCATTTCCTCATATCCCATTTCTAAATCCCCTTTCTCAACCTGTAAAGGACCAATGATTACCTCAGCCACTCATTTTGTTTTATATATTTATCGAAACCTTTGCTATCTGTCTTTACATGCTAAGTTGTTTACTCTCATAATCTAAATTATTTTTCTTTACAGCTTTTTTGTGGCTTTATGTTGACCTTTAAAGTTTTCCTAATCTTCTAGTTTCCCACTGTTGTTTGCCACTTTGTACACTTTCCCTTTTAAGTTGATAGCCTCCCTTATTTCCTTAGACACCCATGGCAGATTACCCCTTTTCTTACAGTCCTTCCTTTCCACTGGCATATATTTTTGTTGAGCACTTTGTAAAATTGTTTTGGAAGTCCTCCACTGTTTATCAATTGTCCATCATTAAATCTTTGCTTCCAGTCTACTTTAGCCAACTCCTCCCTCATCCTATTGTTTCCTTTGCTCAGCTACAGGACTCTGGTATTGGACCTTATCTTCACACTTTCCATCTGTATTCTAAATTCAACCATACTGTGATCGCTCCTTCCAAGAGGACCCCTAAGTATGAGGTCATTAATTATTCCTGTCTCATTACACAGGATCAGATCTAGGATAGCTTGCTCCCTCATCAGTCCAAAACATTCTGTTCAAGAAAACTATTGTGGATATATTCAATGAATTCCTCCTCAAAGCTACCCTGACCAATCTGAATCAACCAATCAACATGCCGATTAAAATCCCTCGTATAATTGTCGTAAAAGTTTTGCAGGCATGAGTTTTTTTTTGCTAATTGGCCTCTCCAATGTGATATTATTATTTGGTGGCCTATAGACTATACCTGTCAACAACTTTTCCTTAGAATTTCTAATTTCCATCCAAATGAATTCAACCTTATTCTCCATTTCTCACCACTGTCCTGATGTTATCATTAAATATCAGAGCTACATCACCTCCCTTACCTTCCTGTCCATCGTTCTGAATAGTCTGATACCCCTAGATATTTAACTCCCAATCGTGACCATCCTGCAACCATGTCTCCGTAATGCCTACTAAATCATACTCATTCATGATGGTTTGTGTCGTTAACTTGTTTCAAATGCTACGAGCATTCAGGTAAAGTACCTTTATGTTAGTTTTTATACTCTCTTTATGAATTCTAACATCTCCATTAATAATATCTCCTGAGTTATCCTTCCTTTTAAATTTCTTTCAGAGTCTGCCATGTATTTAAACACTGCTGCACACATGCTAACCTGATGTTTTCCTTCTATTTACCATCATACTTTCTGTTATTTTCCCCTTCCCTTCCCCCTGATTCACTAGTTTTAATGTCCTAGTGACCACCCTCTTTATCCTTTTCGCTAGAACACTAGTTCCAGATTGGTTCAGGTGGAGACCGTCCCATAGGTACAAATCCCTCCTGTCCCAAGACTGATGCCAATGACCCATAAAATGGAACTTCTTTTTCCCCACACCAATCCTTTGGCCACATATTTACATCCCTAACTTTTTAGTCCCTAAACCAATTTGCACGGGGCTTGGCTAGTAATCCGGAGATTATAACCCTTGAGGATATGTTCTTTAATTTCATTCCCAGGGTTTAATAATCCCTAAACAGGTACTCCTTCTTACCCTTGTCCCGACATGAACCACAACAACTGGATCCTCCCTCTGCTGCTCTAATAGCCTTTCAAGCCGGTCAGAGATGTCCTGCAGGTCAGGTAGCATCTGAGAAGCAGGAAAAATCAACGTTTTGGGCAAAAGCCCTTCATTAGGATTCCTGATGAAGAGTTTTTGCTCAAACCGTCGATTTTTCCTGCTCCTTGGATGCTGCCTGACCTGCTGTGCTTTTCCAGCACCACTCTAACCTTGACTCTAATCTCTAGCATCTGCAGTACCCACTTCTGCTGAGAGATGTCCTGCACCCTGGCACCGGGCAGGTAATGGATCATGAGAGACTCTCAATCCTGTTGACAAAATATACTATCTATCCTCCTAATTATACAATCCCCTACAACTACCATTTGACTTTTTGCTCCCCCCTCTTGAATGGCCTCCTGTATCACAGTGCCTTGGTCAGCTAGCTCATCCTCCCTGTAGCTCTGTTCCTCATCCACACAGGGAGCAGGTACCTTGTACCTATCGGACAAGGTCAAGAGCTGAGGCTCCTCTACCTGGATCACTTTATCTGCCTCACTTGCAGTCACACCCTGTTGTCCCTGGCCACTGACTGAATTTGTAGTACTTAATCTACCAGGTGCAATTGCCTCCTGAAACAAAGCATCCAGGTACTTCTCCTTTGGACTTGCTTGATAATTCTTTAATTTTCTAGCCTTCTGATTTCTGCCTCTACTTTTGCCCTTAAGACAAACAGTACTGGTTGAGTCCTGCAGAATCGTGGAATTGCTTCCTGGTCAATATGCAAGATGGCCTTGGCTCTTTTGATAGTCCCTTGAAGTTCCTGAAAAACGTCTGGGTATTTAATTAGGACTTCACTTGAAGAGCAACAGTACACTCTTTAAGATGCCGGCGTCAGCGAGTGGACATCTGCAGACGAAGTGGGACTCGTGACCCAGCGGTGGCCTGGCCTGGCAGCAAGACCAGGGACTATTGGTTGGGGGGGGTGAGTGTGGGTTCAGCAGCATCAGCAACTTGGGCCCAAGGGTGAAGAAATGGTGCCTAACGTGGGGCGATTCCAAAATGGAGGGTCCGACGCAGGTGGCAGCGAGGCTGTGGAGGCTAGGTGCTGGCATGGAGTGGGTCAGAAATACTGATATTCTGAACTTTAACTTCTTTATTTTGTTAATTTATTCCTACGGCCTATAATGCTGAACCACTTATTTCTTCACGTTTCTTTTTTTTATTTAATAAGAATTTGATCTGAAGTATCTAAGATGCCACTGTAAAGCGGTGACTGTCAACTTTTCACTGTACGCATTTGAATACATATGACAATAAAGCTAATTGAATTCAATTCAGCTATTTTTTAAATTGTAAAATATGCAGCCAATCTAGGTGAATCTTTCTCAACCAATTTTGCCCCATCAAGCTTGGGCCCGAGCCTTTTAAGTAGCGGGGGGGAGGTGACAAGCTGGATGTTTAAAAAGGAAATTGAAGGGAAAGTTAGAACAAGAGAAGTCAAGAAAGACAACTGTATTAATGAGGCAGAAAACTCGGAAAGGCATCATGCTGTAAGGTTGAGTGAAATAAGGGTTGATGGGAAGGGTGAGAGCAGTAACAAATTAAAAATACTATACATGAATGCACGAAGCATTAGACATAAGATGGATGAGCTTGAGGCTCTTTTGGAAATTAGCAGATCCGATATTGTGGGGATAACTGAGACGTGGCTTCAAGTGGACAGGGCCCGGGAAATGAATATTCAAGGCTACACGTGCTATCATAAGG
>NC_057714.1:118408955-118418593 GCF_004010195.1 Chiloscyllium plagiosum | reverse complement strand
ATTTAGGACAGAGCTCAGGAGAAATTTCTTCACCCAGAGAGTGGTGGCTGTGTGGAATGCTCTGCCCCAGAGGGCAGTGGAGGCCCACTCTCTGGATTCATTTAAGAAGGAGTTGGATAGAGCTCTCAAAGATAGTGGAGTCAAGGGTTATGGAGATAAGGCAGGAACAGGATACTGATTAGGAATGATCAGCCATGATTATATTGAATGGCGGTGCAGGCTCGAAGGGCTGAATGGTCTACTCCTGCACCTATTGTCTATTGTCTACTTACTACTACAATCAGTGGTAACTGAACAAGCTGCTGCACATCACAGACCGGAACCGAAGTTGTACCTTAATCTGTAAAGGCTCCCCAGTATAGGTTCTCAGTCTAGCCGTGGTCTTGAGCAAGTTAAGTGTTAAGAGTCCAGAGTGTATTTTGTTAAAGACTGGTTCTGCAATCACTGAAAACAGCCGCGCCGGTATTGACTACCATTAGAACCAGGTGACTATTTAACCAGATGTTTATTTTGATTGGCTCTGATTTTGATGTTGCTAAGCAATTTAACTGTTCCAAACCAGCTGCAGGTGGACTTTCTGGGGTGTGCACTCTCCTGGGTAATGGCCTATGAGTTCTCTCACTCAATTGTGGAAAACCTCTGCTATCTTAAATCTGCATACCAGTAGTAACTGCAATGGCCTGGATCCTGATGAAAATTTGAAATGTTTTGCCGAAGCCTGGCTTTGTTTTGGGGTTTTGCAGTCCCTCTGTTCAGGATATGTCCTGAGTGAGGCTATCCAATTGCCTGCACTCAGGTGGTATTCCCCGAGCTCACTCGCACTGGTAAGGGTGTGCACTTCCATCAAAATACACAGCAATTCATATTTTCCACTTGCCACATTTTCCAATGACAAAGCCATTTGTGGAATTCCCCTAGTTCTTGAAATACCAAATAAAACCAATAGCATCTGAGAATTAGAGGAAGCTTTGGGGTTGAAATATTCCTTAACTAAATCTGTCAACACTTGAAAGGTTTTAGTATCTGGTGCTTCCTTATAACCGAAAACGCTTCAGGTGCACAAGCTGCCTGGAGAATTACTCACTGCTTTTCATCTAACCCAGTGTCATTCACCTGGAAAAAATAACGCATTCTTTCCACAAACCAGACACAGTCTTCAACTGCAGGATCGAACAAGTCAAGCTTCCCAAATAACAGCATGATGTCAGAAATGCTTACGCCAACTCAAAGATGACTATTGCAAATGAATTTATTCAGCAGCGTGCTTTGCCCTCATTGCCACTGAAATAACTCCACAGAGGCTGGCATCTTGTCACCAATTCACCTTTTGTTTACACTTGGAGAGTCCTTGACACTGATCCAGCTGGATCAGAGCCATCTCTCAGAGTGAACAGGATATCTAACACTCATGTTCTTTATCTGTCAGCCAGGGCTCCCTGATTGGACCAGATTAACAGTCCAAATCGGGAACTCATTTTCCATGAGGTCCATCTGGCTGTCCTCACTGCAATCACTACAGAACAGTCAAGCAAAATACTATGGTTCAGAAGCAGCAGACAAGCAAAGCACTGTAGTTTAAAGGTAGAAGTCAGGAAGGACACTAAATTTGGAACAAACAGTCTGGCAGGACAGTACCTTTTAGGAAAACAT
The DNA here is from genome assembly GCF_004010195.1 of Chiloscyllium plagiosum. Lineage (NCBI taxonomy): Eukaryota > Metazoa > Chordata > Chondrichthyes > Orectolobiformes > Hemiscylliidae > Chiloscyllium > Chiloscyllium plagiosum. The sequence continues at coordinate 118,416,943 of NC_057714.1, read as the reverse complement.
GCAGGATTTTAAAAGATAGCTATTTCAGTTTTAGTAATGTCACTGGCTAGTAATCTCAGAGCCCCAGACTCATGTTCTGAAGGCTTACGGTGGTAGACGGTGAAATTTGAGTTCAATAAAACCTCAGATTAAAAGCTAGCCTAAAGGCAAGCGGGTAGCCAACACTGATTGTTATAAAAATCTATCTATTCTTTAAGAAAAACAATCTACATCCTTACCTGGTACTTGGTCTGGCTTACACATGAGTCCATGCCTACCTCTGACGCGGTTGCCTCTTAACTGCTCTCTGAAATGGCCAAGAAAACCAAAGATTTCAAGGTCAACTGGGGACAAACAACAAATGGTAGCCTTGATACATTTATTAGTGGGTATTGACAAATGCTTAAAAAGGACCCATAGGAAGGAATGTCTCATATAAAGGGTGAATGCATCAGTCACCTTGCAAGTTACCTGTAAATGATGGCCACCCAGCAACTCCAGCGAGTTCAGTCACAGGTTCCCCGCACATCTAAAGCCTGCACCAACATTGTGCCTTGCTTCTCCAGAGGAAATGGCATTGAGGATGAAAGATTCTGGTCCTCTTCTGTCTGCGACGCATCCTGGAAGTCCTTCATCATGGCAGCAACCGAGATAATCACATCTGCTATCGCTGTATCTTCCAGTCATGCTCGTAATGAACCTGGGTGGGGAACATAAGGAACAGAAGAGGTTATAGAATCATTTGGCATAGAAACAGTATCTTTGGTCCAACCGTTCCATGCCGACCAAAACCCCAAAATAAACTAGCAATGAGAACAGTGAAGGGTCACTTCCCTTGCAAATGACAGCTTAACGTGCTCCTTAAAAAGATGACAGAAATTGTATTCCATAAAGAATGACCAATTTGGCATGGTATATTATTTTGGTTAGTGCTCCACCACTAATGTCACAGAGTTAGTAGCACAGTATATGTGCTGACTGACCATCAAAATCCTTCTCCCCGCCCCTATATCTGCTATGGGAAGTATGACTGCTTAATAATCAGGTGGAGAGATAATCAGTTCTCTGCCCCTTTGCAGTTGAGGATATCTTCCCTAATATGTATGCACTGTGGCCGTTGGTTGCCTATGATTGCTATCTGAAATTAGCAGGGGGCAATGGCAGGGGCAATATTGGCAGTAACCAGCATTTGAAACCCACAATCTTGTACTCCTCTCACATGTATACTGACACAATTGTAAATGATGTGAAGCTCTGTAGGTGGGTGGTGGATGCAATTGTTCCTTGTCGGGGCTCCTGTTGTGCAAAAATGGACCTTGTGGTTTTGGCTATTGAACTCACATTGACTCTGCCCACACCACGCTTGATCCCAGCAGCTTCAAGCAATCGGTTAATCATGAAGGTAATACAGGTGACGTTGGTCAGGTGGCGCCTCCAAACTTCCACGTCACTTTCTGTTTAGCAATCCCCGGACGACCTATCGGGACTGAACCCTCACAGGTGCCCACCCATCAACTTAAACTGAGACTCCAACTGTCCTCCTTACCCCCTGAACCCAGTCACTACAGCTCGGTGATGCCCACCATCATGCTGCACAGTTCCCTATTGAAGAGGTTGTGGGTGGTGGCCCCCAATCACACAGCCATCACCCCACCACCCAGGTCTCTGCATCCCATGTCCTCACAGCCTCTTGCCCATTTACATAATCAAGAGTACCTCCCTGTCACTATATTTGTGCCCAACAGCATTGATTCCCTCCACCTCCCTTCAGTTACACATCCCACAATTCCCCCTCCTCCATGTTCATTCGACTGATCCACAAGACTGATCATGGACCACTCTGCAGGCTCTACTGAAATATAACCTTGACTGTGACAGTTCTAAGGAGACAACTCATCATGGCCAAATCCTGTTCTGTATGAGGACAATGATCTTGACTGACTGTACCAGATTGCCTGACTACCAGCAAACCCACTTGACTCCAGTGAGGGGTCCTTCTTTCAACTTGGAGAGATGACCATTTGGTTGAGGGATGTGCAGTGTGTTTGCTGTACAGGCAGCTGGAATATGCTCCATGTGTGAGATTAACATAACAGTGCACCGTGCAACAATATGTCCACCTACTTCAATTGACCACTGCTATAGCTTTCCGATGAAGGGCTTATGCCCGAAATGTTGATTCTCCTGTTCCTCGGATGCTGCCTGACCTGCTGTGCTTTTCCAGCACCTCACTCACAACTCAGATCTCTAGAATTTGCAGTCCTCACTTTCTACCACTGCTATACCTTGACAAGTTACTGGGTTTGTGATTGTGCTGGCAAAGGCAAGGCAAGACAGAAGTACAGTCACAGTCATACACAATTGAATCGGGCCCTTCAGCCCATCACGTCTCTGCCAATGTGTAGGCTGGGTGGTTTAACCATGGCAAATGGGGGATTGAGGGAATAGATTGGGGGTGCTGGGTCAGTGCACACTGGATGAACTGAATGGCGTCTTTCTACACTGTATGGATTCTATGATTGTATGAACCAATAAACACAAAAGTACAATAATCTCATTTATCTTCATTTGGACCATAGTCTACTATGCCCCAGCAACTTAAGTGCTCAACTAGATGCTTAGAGTTATGGGGATGTACAGCATAGAAACACACCCTTCAGACCACTCATCCATGCGGACCAGATATCCTAAACTAATCTTCTAAAATGTTACAAGAGTATCTGCCTCCACCATCCTCTCAGGCAGCACATTCCATATTTCTAGTACCCTCCGGGTAAAAAAAAACTTTCTTAGATTTTCTTGAGACAACTTGCTACAACCCTAAACATGTGCCATCGCTCTGGCCAATTTACAAGCAGATGAATAACAACCTGGAGCCTTAGACTATCCTGCTCACTATCAACAACACTACCATCTCCAAATTTAATGATAATACCTTCTACATTCACATCCAAGACAACTTCAGGTTTTATCAGTATAAAAGAAAGGTGGCTTCTCAGCTCAGACAATGCATTAAAGGTGTGAGGTTAGAGTCTGTCTGTATCCCAACCTTGGTTCTATTTCTAAAGTGGGAATTTATAAAATGTCACATGGATGAATGCCTACAGATCATAAAGTGTTTAGACAGAGTAAAGCATATGAGGTAGAAGCAAATTACTGCAGATGCTAGAATCTGTACTGAAAACAGAAAATGCTGGCGATCACAGCGGGTCAGGCCTGGTCCATGGGGAGAGACTCTTCATCAGGGGCTAATGAGGCATATAAGATTATGGCTGCTCAGGAGGTGCTTAAAAGGAAAATCAATTCCTAAGCTCTACTAAGGTGGCCTTATTTGGAGACACTTTTCCAACATCCTGCCTAATTACTCAGAGGTGGGTTTCCTTTATCAGTAATGCAATACCCCACCTTGCTTACTCCACCTCTCCATCCCGTCTGCAACTTCTGTGCCTGGAACATTGAGTCCTGTCCTTCCTTCAACTATGTCTCAGCAGTTGCAACAATATCATATCTCCACATGCTGACCAATGTTCTCAGTTCATCCACCTTAGCAGTTAGGCTCCTTGCATAGAAATACAGACAATTTAGCTTTCTCACTCTCCCTTGTGTCATTTCCCACCCATGTCTTCCACCTCCTGTATTTCCTTGTCTCTCCTTCAATATCTAATTGGACTTTGCTCCTGACATTACATCTACACTAAGCCCCAGCCCCTTGCCAAATCAATTAAAACCTCCCAAGCCAATCCACCCACAAGGAAATTGGATCCATTCTGATTCAGGTGCAACCCATCCTGCTTGTAGATGTCCCATCTACCCTAGAAATGGTCTCAATGATCCAGAAACTTAAAGTCCTCCCTTCGAAACCATCCTTTTAGCCATGCATTTATCTGATACATGTTCCTACTCCTGAATTTATAGCACATGGCACTAGAATTAATCCAGAGATTACAACTTTAGTAGTCTTCCTCTTTACTCTAGTACCTAACTCTCTAAACTCCTGCTGCAGTTCCTTATTTCTTTTTTTACCCATGTCGTTAGTACCAAAGAATGCCCTGCAGCCACTCTGAGACATTCCTGATCCTGGCACCGGGAGGCAACATACAATTTGAGAGTCTTGTTTGCTATCACAGAAACACCTATCAATTACACTTCCAATTGAGTCCCCTATCACTAAAGGACTCCCAGTCTTGTTCCTCCCCTGCTGTGCAGTAGAGCCAACCATGGTGTAACAAACTTGACGATTCTCGCTTTCCCCTGAGAGGCCACCCCTCTAAAGGTATCCAAAACTGTATATCTGTTATAGAGGCAGATAGTCACAGGGAATTTCTACACTGTCTGCACATGCTTATTAGACTCCCTGGTGGTTACCCAATGCTTTTATATCAGTATAATCCTTATCTGTCGTGTGACCAACTCACTAAACATGCTATCCATGACATCCTCAGCATCACAGATGCTCCACAGTGAGTCCAGCCACGCTGCAGGTCTTTACACTCCCACCCAGTATTACCTACGCAGTCTCTAAAGCTGTAAGCAGCCAATCCATTTGCCCTATGTCACTTTTTGAATCATGATTTCACCTCAGAAGCTCTGCCTCTGGATTCATCTTCTATTCACCTCAGATTCACTCATCTCTAGTTCTTGCTGTTCACCCCCAGGTTCATTCCTCTCCCTCTCCCACCGTTCACCCCCAGCTTCACTCCTCTCCCTCTCCACCTGTCTGATTCACCCTCCCAGTTCACTCCTCTCCCTTTCCCACCATTCACTTCTCTTCTTGTCCTGCTATTCATCCCCTCCTCTGCCGCTCTATCTGCCAATCCTGCTCAAACTGAACTTAATCCAGGCCCTGACATGGAGAAAGGTTTTCTCACATGATGCTTCCAGCTTTCTTACCATCACCCACGTCATTTGGGGCCTTATAAATTACCACCCTTGCCATTTCATACAACATAGAAATATGTATCAAACAGAGAACGATACATCATTGTTTCACTTTAGAATTCAAGTTTCCAAACAATAGTACATTACAGGAGAATTGTGAAAATTAAAAGTAACAGTGAAGAACTGTGCTCTACTCTGGGGGCAGCATTTCCATTTCTGAAACCACAACTTCCACCTCCTAGGAGGGCAACAATAGCATCTATATGGGAACACCAACACCTGCAAGGCACACACATTGGTGACTTGTAATTATTTACTCCAATTCCTTCAGTGTTGCTGGGTCAAAAATCCCTCCCAAATAGAACTGTGGCTGCCCCCATATCCCAGGGGTTGCAGCAATTAGAGATAGGGAATAAATACTGGCCTAGACAGAGAAGTCAACATCTCATGACAAATGGAAAAGAGGCAGAACACTGTAGTTTGGAGTGAACAGGCAAGCAGGGTACTGGAGTTTGGAGGTGGCAATCAATCAGAGTGCTGAAGTTTACAGACAACTTTCAAGGAAAACAATGCAATTTGGTGGCAGCAGTTAGACAAAACATTGCAGTTAGAAAGCAGCAGTCAGACTGTAAATAGATGAAAGTGGCAGTTCAACAAAACATTGTAGTTTGGAGGGCACAATCAAGCAGAATACAGTAAATTGACAGCAACAGACAAGCAAAGTATTTTCATGGCATCAGCTGATACCAACTTAGCTGGATTGCTTTCTATTTCTGGTCTTCAGCTGGAAGCCATCATGCCTCACAGAATTAACTGGACAGCTGTCATGAAATTACATACTGAATGATTGTGTGGAAACACCACTTTCTTCCAATACCACTGCCTGAACCTGCAGCTTTGTCACTAAAATCCAGCCAAAGATTACAAATCCACTTTGCTCAAACACTACATGCATTACACTAGCCTGAGGAAAATGCATCATATTTAGTTTGCTTACCTGCACAATTTGTTAAAACTCAGGCTGGAGGAATGCACCATTTTCCGAGCAAGTTGTGTCTGCATAACTTTGAGGACAACTGCGCATGATTAGTGATGTGATGCCATGTGTTAGAACAACAATGTTTTATTATTTTATTATTTAGACTTCAAGTGCACCAAATTGCACTGGTCTCCTTCACTGCAAACCTTAGCATTCTGTCTGAGTACCACCTCCATGATCTACCAACCAAACTTATAATAAACATAATTGTGGGTCAATTGGAAAAATAACATAGAATCATAAGGCCATAAGACCATGAGACATAGGAGCAGAAATTACGCCATTTGGCTGATCAAGTCCGCTCCACCATTCAATCATGGCTGATAGGTTTTCCAACCCCATTTTTCCGCTTTCTCCCCATAACCTTTGATCCCCTTGGCAATTAAGAACTTATCTATCTCTGTTTTAATTGGACGGCACGGTGGCTCAGTGGTTTGCACTGCTGCCTCACGGCACCAGGGTCCCAGCTTCGATTCCAGCCTCGGGCGACTGACTGTGTGGAGTTTGCACATTCACCCCGTGTCTGCGTGGGTTTCCTCTGGGTGCTCTGGTTTCCTCCCACAGTCCAAAGATATGCAGGTCAGGTGAATTGGCCATGCTAAATTGCCCGTAGTATTAGGTGCATTAGCCAGAGGGAAATGGGACTAGGTGGGTTATTCTTCGGAGGGTCGGTGTGGACTTGTTGGACCGAGGGGCCTGATTCCACACTGTAGGGAATCTAATCTAATCTCGAATCTAAATATACTCAATGACCTGGCCTCCATAGCCTTCTGCTGCAATTAATTCCATAGATTCACTACTCTCTGGCTAAAGAAGTTTCTCCTTATCTCCGTTCTAAAAGGTCTTCCCTTTACTCTAAGACTGTGTCCTTGGGTCCTCATCTCTCATGCCAATGGAAGCATCTTCCCAACATCCACTCTGTCCAGTATTCTGAAAGCTTCAATCAGATCCCCTCCCATATCCTTCTAAACTCCAGAGAGCATAGGCCCAGAGTCCTCAAGTGTTCCTTATATGTTAAGACTTTCATTCCTGAGATCTTTCTCGTGAAGCTGGTGCCAGGATCAAGGATGTTTCAGATAGGGTGCAGAATGTTCTCAAGGGGGAGAGTGGCCAGCAAGAAGTCATTGTCCACATTGGAACCAACGACATAGGAAGGGAAAAGGTTGAGATTCTGAACAGAGATTACAGAGAGTTAGGCAGGAATTTAAAAAGGAAGTCCTCGAGAATAGTAATATCTGGATTACTCCCAGTGCTACGAGCTAGTGAGGGCAGGAATAGGAGGATAGAGCAAATGAACGCATGGCTGAGGAGCTGGTGTATGGGAGAAGGATTCACATTTTTGGACCTTTGGAATCTCTTTTGGAGTAGAAGTGACCTGCACAAGAAGGACGGATTGCACCTAAATTAGAAGGGGATCAATATAATGGCAGGGAAATTTGATAGAGTTGCTCAGGAGGATTTAAAATAGTAAGGTGGGGGGCGGTGGGACCCAGGGAGATAGTGAGGAAAGAGATCGATCTGAGACTGGTACAGTTGAGAACAGATGTGAGTCAAACAGACAGGGCAGGCAGGGACAAGGTAGGACTAATAAATTAAACTGCATTTATTTCAATGCAAGGGGCCTAACAGGGAAGGCAGATGAACTCAGGGCATGGTTAGGAACATGGGACTGGGATATCATAACAATTACAGGAACATAGCTCAGGGATGGGCAGGACTGGCAGCTTAATGTTCCAGGATACAAATGCTTCAGGAAGGATAGAAAGGGAGGCAAGAGAGGAGGGGGAATGGCGTTTTTGACAAGGGATAGCATTACAGCTGTGCTGAGGGAGGATATTCCCAGAAACACATTCAGGGAAGTTATTTTGGTGGAACTGAAAAATAAGAAAGGGATGATCACCTTATTGGGATTGTATTATAGACCCCCTAATAGACAGAGGGAAATTGAGAAACAAACTTGTAAGGAGATCTCAGCTATCTGTAAGAATAATAGGGTGGTTATGGTTGGGGATTTTAACTTTCCAAACATAGACTGGGATTGCCATAGTGTTAAGGGTTTAGATGGAGAGGAATTTGTTAAGTGTGTACAAGA
>NC_057714.1:118401162-118407577 GCF_004010195.1 Chiloscyllium plagiosum | reverse complement strand
GGTGGTGGGCAAGTTGTTGGAGGGAATCCTGAGGGACAGGATGTACATGTATTTGGAAAGGAAAGGACTGATTCGGGATAGTCAACATGGCTTTGTGTGTGGGAAATCATGTCTCACAAACTTGATTTGAGTTTTTTGAGGAAGTAACAAAGAGGATTGATGAGGGCAGAGTGGGAGATGTGATTTATATGGATTTCAGGAAGGCCTTCGACAAGGTTCCCCAAGGGAGACTGGTTAGCAAGATTAGATCTCACAGAATAAAGGGAGAACTATCCATTTGGATACAAAACTGGTTCAAAGGTAGAAGACAGAGGGTGGTGGTGGAGGGTTGTTTATCAGACTGGAGGCTTGTGACCAGTAGAGTGCCACAAGGATTGGTGCTGGATCCTCTACCTTTATAACTTTCTCTGGACCCGCTCCATGGCCAATATATCTTTTCTGAATTATGAAGCCCAAAATTGCTCACAATACTCCAAATGTGGTCTGACCAAAGCCTTATAAAGCCTGTGAAGTACATCCCTGCTTTTTCATTCTAGTCCTCCCACAATGAATGACAATACTGTATTTGCTTTCCATAACTAGCAACTCAGCTTGCAAGTTTACCTGAAGAGAAACTTGGACTAGGACTCCCAAGTTCCTTTGCACTTCAGATTTCTGAATTTTCTCCCCACTTAGAAAATAGTGCCTCTATTCTTCCTAACATAGTGCATTACCTCACACTTTGCTATGTTGTATTTCACCTGCCACCTTTTTGCCCACTCTCCTACCCTGTCTAAATCATTCTGCAGTCTCCCCGCCTCCTCAATACTACCTGCCCCTCCACCTATCTTTGTATCATCTGCAAACTGAGCCAGAATGCCCTTAGTTCCTTCACCCGGATCATTAATGCATAAAGGGAAACGTGGTCCCAACACCAACCCCGTGGAACAACATTAGTCACAGGCTTCCATCCTGAGAAGGGCCTTTTTATCCCTACTCTCTGCTTTCTGCCAGACAGCCAATCTTCTATTCTTGGTAGTATCTGACCTGTAACACCATGGACCCTCATTTTCTCAGCAGCCTCCTGTGCAATGCCTTATCAAAGGCCTTGTGGAAGCCCAGACGAATAACATCCATTAGCTCTCCTTGATCTAGGCTGTCATTATCTTCACAAAAAATTCTAACAGATGTGTCAGGCATGACCTCCCCTTGATTAAACCATGCTGGCTTTGCCCTATTTTAGCAAATGCTTCCAAGTATTCAGAAATCTCACTTTTCACAATGGACTCCAAAATTTTACCAACGACTGAGGTCAGGCTATTTGCCCTATAATTTCCCATCTTTTGCCTTGCTCCCTTCTTAAACGGGGGGCTATACTTGTAATTTTTCAGTCCTATGGGACCCTCCCTGACTCCAATGATACCTGAAAGATCACTACTAAAGCCTCCACTATCTCTTCAGCTAACTCCTTCAGAACACTACAGTATAGCCCATCTGGTCCGGGCGATTTATCCATTTTCAAACATTTCAGTTTTTCTAGTCATAGAGATGTACACACGGAAACAGATACTTGGGTCCAACTTGTCCACGCTGACCAGATATCCTAAATTAATCTTGTCCCATTCGTCAGCATTTGGCCCATGTCCCTCTAAACCCTTCCTATTCACATACACATCTAGATTCCTTTTAAATATTGTAATTGTACCAGCCTCCACCACTTCCTCTGGCAGTTTATTCTATATATGCACCACCCTCTGCACAAAAATGTTGCCCCTTAGGTGCTTTTTAAATCTTTCTCCTCTCACCTTAAACCTGTGCCATCTAGTTTTCAACTCCCCCATCCCAGGGCTATTTACCCTATCCACGACCGTCATGATTTTATAAACCTCTATAAGGTCACCTCTCAGCTTCTGACACTCCAGGAAAATAGCCCCAAATTAGAGGGGCGCTGGAAAAGCACAGCAGGTCGGGCAGCATCCGAGGAGCAGGAAAATCATGGGGGTGGGCTGGGGAGAAGGTAGCCAAGAGTACATTAGGTGGATGGGGTTGAGGATGAAGGTGATAGGTCGGAGAGGAGGGTGGAGCGGATAGGTAGGAAGGAAGATTGGCAGGTAGGACAGGTCATGAGGATGGTGCTGAAACTGGACTAGATTTCACCAGTTTCCTCATTTCCCCTCCCCCCACCTTACCCCAGATCCAACCTGCCAGCTCAGCATCATCCTCATGACCTGTCCTACCTGCCAATCATCCTTCCCACCTATTCACTCCACCCTCCTCTCCGACCTATCACTTTCATCCCCACCTCCAAACACCTACTGCACTCTTAGCTACCTTCTCCCCAGCCCCACCCCCCTCCCATTTATCTCTCCACTCCTGAGGTTCCCTGCCTTATTCCTGATGAAGGACTTTTGCCTGAAACGTCGAATTTCCTGCTCCACAGCCTGACCTGCTGTGCTTTTCCAGCACCACTCTAATCTTGACTCTGATCTCCAGTATCTGCAGTCGTCACTTTTGCCTGGAAAATGGCCACAACCTATTCAGCTTTTCCCTATTGCTCAAACCCTCCAACCTTGGCAACATCCTTGTAAATCTTTTCTGAACCCTTTCAAAAGTACACCTTTCCCAAAACAGGGAGACCAGACTTCTATACAGTATTCCAAAAGTGGCCTAACTAATGTCCTGTACAGCTGCAACTTGACCTCCCAATTCCTATACTCAATGCACTGACCAATAAAGGCAAGCATACCAAACGCCTTCTTCACTATCCTGTCTACCTGCAACTCCATTTTCGAATAACTATGAACCTGCACTCCAAGGTATCTTTGCTCAGCAACACACCCAAAGACCGTACCATGCACATTTTCAATAAAGCTGAAATAATTGGTTAACATACACAGTCAATAATATTGAAGAATAAATATTAATCCCTCTAAATATCCCCAAACACATGTACTTAACATATACACACAAACTCTTCAGCAAAAGTGAAAAGAAAGATTCCTCCACAGATTTCTCCATTGACCAAAGTATTTTTGTTTGAAGAAAGATTTCTCCACAGAAATCTTCCTGCAAACAAAAATACTTTGGTCAATGGATTATTCTTGAAGTCAAAATAATAAAATATAGGAATAGGAAGTTGTTCTGCTATTCTAACACATGTCACCATGCACAGTTGTCTCCAAAGTTGTGCAGACAAAATTTGCTCAGAAAATAAAATCTTGAAGTGTACAAATTTAAAAATCACACAATACCAAGTTATAGTCCAACCAGTATATTTGGAAGTACTAGCTTTCAGAGCGCTGCTCCACAACTACCTGTTGAAGGAGCAGCATCTGAAAGCTATTGTTTCCAAATAAACCTGTTGCACTATAACCTAATGTTGTGCGATTTTTAATTTTGTACACCCTAGTCCAACACCGGCATCTCCAAATCAATCTTGAGGTATTTTTTTTCAATTACTCTTTCAAACGGACAAACAGATTTAACCCTCAACTAATGTAACAGGTTTTCTTTTCAGAAATGGAAGCAATCAGGAAGGAAGTTTTTCATTGAAATGCCATGGGAACATGAGCAGGCCATTCAGCCCCTTGACATTGTTCCAACATCCATTGAGATCATGACTGATCTATGGTCTAACTCTATATATCTTTGGCCTTTGGCCCATATCCCCTAATACTTTTGCTGAACAAAAGAAAGCTAACCCAGTTTTAATATTAACAACTGATTCTGCATCAAATGCTGTTCATGGAAGAGAGTTCCAAACATCTTAATGTCTCTCATGAATAGCCTGGCCCTAATTCTCAGACATTGCAGCCTAATTCTAGAATCTTCAACTAGTGGAAATAGTGTATTGTTATCTACTCTGGATTTTCCTGTTAATACTTTGATGACTTCAATAAGATCACCCTTAACTTTTTAAAATTCTAGAGAAAACTGGTGTAATTTCTGCAATCTCTCTTCATAACATAATCATTCTTGGAAATCTACATTGGACTCCCTCCAAAGCCAATATATCCTTCCTAAGGTGTCGTGCCTACTCTCGCAGACTCTAAGAGGGGTCGAACAAAGGTTTTGTATAACTGCAGCACACCTTCTGTATCTTTGTACTCCAGTCCTCTAGATATAAAAGTCAGCGTTCCATTAGCATTCTTGATTTTTTTTGCAGCTGTTGGTGACATTTTAAAGATCTATGCATCTGAACCTCGCTTCATACCATCTAGAAAGTACCTTGATCTATCATTTTTCAGTCCAAAGTGGTTAACCTTACAGTTGCTTACATTGAAATCCAACAGCACAGGTTTTCCTTTCACTTCGTCTATCAATATCCTTTGAAATGTAATGCTATCATCTACTGTTGATAATTCCACTGAACTTTATGTCATCAGCAAATTTGGAAAGATGTCTTTCTATGCCATTCTCCAAGTTGTTAATAAATAACATGAATAATTGAAGCCCTAACAGATCTTTGTGGGTCACCACTCGTCAATCCTGCCAATGTGAGTATTTACCTATTATTCCTACCTTTTGTCACCTTTCACTCAACCAAATTCCCACCATGTCAGTAATTTACCCTCAATTCCATGGGCTTCTATCTTAGCTAACAAACTGTTACATGAGGTTTTATTAAAAGCCTTTTGGAAGTCCATATAAACAATATCCATAACTGTTTCCCTGTCCACTACAATAGATACCTCTTCAAAAAAATTCAATGAGGTTTGTCAGGGATCACCAACTTGTCATTAATCTCTGTTGACTCTCCCTAACTAAATGAAACTTTTCAAGGTGTTGAATTACCTTATCCTTGATTACTGACCCGAACAATTTCCCAACCCAACTGTTAACCTGTACCCTGAGATTTATAAGAATTTACACTGGACACAGAATTTATATTTGTAAGATTTTATTGTACCTTCAAAACTACTACCACCACACATCCAACATTGAGGAGCTTGCTCATGCAAACCTCACTCCAACACAGTTTGTGCTCAGAAGACCTCTCTCCGACTCAGTTAGATAGAACAATAATCTCTCCAAGTCACTCGCTGTTCAAAATCAGCGTTAGCAGGCCCCAAATCAAAGCAACAATTTATCACCAGTGGTGTGATTGCTAGGAAGCCAAGTATAAAAAAAGTTCCAATGTCCAAAGTGAACTTTCAATGATGATTTTTAAAGAAACTACTTGAAGGTATAGTCACAAAGCTCAAAAGAAATAAATTACTTCCCAGAATCTTTCTATGTTCAAGTCCTTAAAGCTATATTAAGTATAAAGTATGTTTGTAATAGGTTCAAATCAACAACTCAAAATTTCATTGGGCAAAATAAAGTATGTTTGTAAAGGACTTTTTAATGGATATGACGTCTTGTCAGTGCAACATCCTGTTGACAACTGAAAAATTAAAAGGAATGCCAAAGAAATTTCTTTGCGACAATTAAAATAAAGTGACTTTGGCCAGTTACCTCAACGTTGTTGCAATCAATAAGTACCAAGCATCTTTTCATGACTGTATGTAAGGTTAGCTCTTGTAATATTATTTGGAGTATGGTTCAAGATGTAGTGTGTTTTAGTTAATTATGGATTGTGCGATAGTGCTGGTTTTCAATCTGTTTTGAAAATACAATAAAATTTAATTGACAGAAATTTTGTGTCCTGTGTAATTTCCCATAAATCTCAGGTTACGTCATTTAAATATTCAAGATAATGATAGGGGTTTTATGGGTAAATAGTCATAGAGTCATAGAGATATATAGCACGAAAACAGACCCTTCAGTCCAACTCGCCCATGCCGACCTAATCTAGTCCCAATTGCCAGGACATGGCCCATATCCGTCTAAACCCTTCTTATTCATATACCCATCCAAATGCCTTTTAAATGTTGTAATCGTACCAGCCTCCACCACTTCCTCTGACAGCTCATTCCACACACGCACCACACCTTTGTATGAAAACGTTGCAGAGAAAAGACCTTGTCTGCTTATCCTATCCATGCCTCTCATGATTTCATAAACCTCTATAAGGTCACCCCTCAGCCTTAGAGCAGCCCCAGCCTGTTCAGCCTCTCCCTACAGTTCAAATCCTCCAATGCTGGCAACATGCTTGCAAATCCTTTCTGGACCCTTTCAAGTTCCACAAAACCCTTCCGATAGGAAGAAGACCAGAATTGCACTCAATCTTCCAAAAGTGGCCTAACCGATGTCTTAGCTGAAAATGTGTTGCTGGAAAAGCGCAGCAGGTCAGGCAGCATCCAAGGAACAGGAGAATCGACGTTTCGGGCATAAGCCCTTCTTCAGGAATGAGAAAAGTGTGTCCAGCAGGCTAAGATAAAAGGTAGGGAGGAGGGACTTGAGGGAGGGGCTTTGGAAATTCGATAGGTGGAGGGTGGTCAAGGTGAGGGTGATAGGCCGGAGTGGGGTGGGGGCGGAGAGGTCAGGAAGATGA
>NC_057714.1:118386672-118397666 GCF_004010195.1 Chiloscyllium plagiosum | reverse complement strand
CCACCCCACTCCGGCTTATCACCCTCACCTTGACCTCCCTCCACCTATCGCATTTCCAAAGCCCCTCCCCCCAGTCCCTCCTCCCTACCTTTTATCTTAGCCTGCTGGACACACTTTCCTCATTCCTGCCCCTCCCCCAAGTCCCTCCTCCCTACCTTTTATCTTAGCCTGCTGGACACACTTTCCTCATTCCTGAAGAAGGGCTTATGCCCGAAACGTCGATTCTCCTGTTCCTTGGATGCTGCCTGACCTGCTGCGCTTTACCAGCAACACATTTTCAGCTCTGATCTCCAGCATCTGCAGCCCTCACTTTCTCTCTAACCGATGTCTTATACAGCCACAACATGATCTCCCAACTCCTATACTCAATGCCCTGAGCAATAATGGAAAGCATACCAAATGCCTTCTTCACTATCATATCTACCTGCGACGCTATTTTCAAGGAACTATGAACCTGTACTCCAAGGTCTCTTTGTTCTGCAACACTCCTTAGGATCTTGCCATTAAGTGTATAAGTCCTGCTCTGATTTGCTTTTCCAAAATGCAGCACCTTACATTTATCTAAATTAAGCTCCATCTGCCACTCCTCAGCCCATTGGCCAATCTGATCAAGATTCCGTTGTAATCTGAGGTAACCTTCTTTGCTGTGCACTGCATTTCCAATTTTGGTGTCATCTGCAAACTTAGTAACTATACCTCCAATGTTCACATCCAAATTACTTATATAAATGATAAAAAACTGTGGACCCAGCACCAATCCTTGTGGCATACCACTGATCACAGGCCCGCACTCTGAAAACCAACCCTCCGCCACCCTCTCTCTTCTACTTTCGAGCCAGTTCTGTATCCAACTCCAAATGTGGAGGCTTTTTTTTTTACTGGTTGGGAATCCTGGAACTAAGGAAAACAGTTTAATTATTGTTTGGACTGAGATTAGGAAAAAAATTCTTCACTAAAAGGGCTAAGAATCTTTGGAATTTTCTACCTCAGAGGATGGTGGATATGCTAGAATTGAAAATGTTCAAAGCTGAATTAGGCATATTTTTGGTTTGTCAGGGAATCAGGGGACAAAGGAATATATGGAAAAGTGGAGTTGGGAAAGTGGCAATGGAAAGCCCATTGTACTTGCACTGGCTCTATTACCTACTGCAATACTATGCAACTTCTTGTCCCATATCCCTGCACACCATTTCTCTACAAACAAACACCTAATGCCCTCTTGAATGCCTCAGTTAAACCTACCTGTGCCATATTTTCAGGCAGTGCATTCCATATCCTGACTACTCGCTGAGTGAAAACGTTAGCCCAGGATCCAAGATTCCTAGTACCAATAAAATAACTAACTAACACATGAAAACAAGTAGTAATTGATTAATGTCATTCATTAGTATCGGCTGTGGATTACAGAGATTCCACACAATTAGATTGCGAAGATGTTTTCCCATTGTGGAAAACCTATATTCTATATTCAGGTTATTTTAACACAGCATTTTATTTTTATTTTCTTGAAAATTAGTAATACAATAAACATAGTACAGTTAGTTTGATGATATCATAAACAGTCTGACTGCATCACTCATTTTCTTATATGTCATAAAGCTTTTTGAGTTTGACATCCTGGGGAGATTGTCCACATTAGGCTTTTGTGCAAATCCCTCAATAAGATAGCAAATCATTCGCCAGAGGAGGAGGAAAATATGGACAACGATGGGGACATTTGCCCTCTGAACAATGGTGGAGGTAAGTAGTTGAAAACAATCTTTTTTAACTAAAGCCTGATGTACTGGTAACTTTCTCCTTTGCTTTGTCATCAAACCTTCCCTTCAAAAGCCAAGAACTCATCTCTGCCATTCTATCTTCAATCCACTTCTTTAATTATCTCCACGTCCACTTTCCTGCCCTTTCCCCATAACCCTTGATTCTCCTATGATGAAGAATTTATCTATCTCAGCCTTAAGGATACACAAAAACTCCCTTTCACTGAATTCCAAAAACTCACAACCCTCTGAGAGAAGAAATTTCCTCCTTATCTAAGTCTTAAATTGGTGCCACTTTATCTTGAGACTATGCCCTCTGGTTGTAGGCTGTCACCTGAGAAGAAACATCCTCTCAACGTTTACCCTGACTACACTGGGAAAAAGATTTCAACTGTCCAGTCTAGCCACACCTCTCATAATTTTGTAAATTTCTATCACGTCCAATTTGTCCAATCTCTCCTCATATCTAACATCTTTCTAACCACAGATCACATCCTCTTCAAATCCTCCACATCCTTCTGGTAGTGTGGCGACCAAAACTGTAGAAAATATTCCAAATTTAGCCTAACCAAAGTTCTGTACAACTGTAACTGTGTAGCACCATTTATGACTGCATAGAGGAGGACTGTAGAGTTTTACATCAATCTGATCTAGTTGATAGAGAATGGCTTTGCTCTGACTATAGCATGCTGTTTCTACTCTTTGGTATGTGTGCTTATCATCCAATGATGCAGCTCTTCCCGGTACAAGTGATTTTTATGTCGTTTTAACTTCTTTCAGTTATCTTTTTTTTTAATTATCCTGTTAATTATTGTGGAAATCTTTAAATATTAGTGGCACCGAAACCAAAGTAATCCCGATCTGACGATTCCCAATAAGGTTTCTAAACCAAGGCAGATGCATTTCACTTCAGAGTTCTGACACAGTGGTAGCATTCTGCTCAATTAGAAGATCACAGGCTCACCTGTACGTTACAGACTCATGTATCATTTTACAGGTTGAATAACAAAATAAAATCCTATTTGCTCATTTAATATATTATGGTAATATTCAAAGAAGTATTTTTTTCCCAAAGACCTTGGACTGTTATGAATTCCAGCTAAGAGCTCATACATTTCACTCCTTCTTCCTCATTTTCCTCTATTTATTGTCCTGCTCTGCACCACCTTTCTTTAGGCTCTCAGTCATATGGAAAATACTACAAATTGCAGTGAAATATGGGAACAATTAATTTGGGCAAAAGGCTTGAGGTCAAGGCAAAGATTTTCAGTAATTGGTTGTACGATTTCTGTAAATTTAAAAAACTCCTTTAAGAACCAAACATTTGCACAATGTAACAACCATTAACCTATAAGTATTGGGATACATCTTTTAAATTGTACTGATTGGGAGAACTTCCTGCAATCGAATATTTGCATTCAAACAAATGCATTTCACAATCCTGGTTATTTAGGAATTCCTTCATAATTTCATATTGGCGTACCCCGCAATGTCCGTCAGTCTTGCATCCCAGCTTTCAACTCTTTTAAATAGGAAACAGTGTATGTTTTCCCTCTCACTCCATCAAACCACTATACTCTAAAGATATTGAACTTTGATTCATAATCAACTCTACCCTCTAAAGATACTTTATTTAAACCTTCACATTATGAATCAAAGTACTTTTTTATATACAATATTTATACTAAGAATTTTTATTATCTGTTAACAGATATGTCCGATGAACAGGAAAGCAACAATATTGAAAATTGCAAGTATTACAATGATAAATTCAAATTTCAAGAAATTTAAGCTGTCTTTTGAAAATACTGTGACGTAGGACCTTTGGTTGGTATGTAGCCTCGTGGTCCACTGACTGCCTAAAGATCTGTTTGGAATTATATAAGGACATAAATTAAGAGTTGAGTAGGCCATTAGCCTGCTCAAGCATTTGGTAAGATCAGATCTGATTGTGGCTTCTACTTTAATGACTCTACCCATATCCATTCACTCATTTATCAGTCAAGAATATATCCAGTCTTAATCCTATTCAAGAGAGAATTCCAAATTTCACATTTTTGGATATGTTCAGTATTGTTATTACACATCTTTGGAGCAACTGAGTCATGAACCCAGACTCCTGGCTCAGAGGTAGGGACATCACCCTTGTACCATTAGAGTCCTAACCCACATTCTTACCCTTTCTTTAAGATGCGTTCCCCCATTCTAGTCTCTCCTACAACAGTAAACCTCTGATCGGTATCCACGCAATCAAAACCCCTCATAGCTCTGCAATCTAATTCCCTGTTAACCTATCCAAAGTTTGCTCACAAGAGACACCTTCATTCCAGGAATCAGTCAATTAACCCTTCTCTCCACTAATTGTGAGGCAATGACTTCCCTTTTAAAATAAGATCAAAACTGTACAGGTAGACATGGTGGTAAAGAAGGCATCTGGATCTGGCTGTCCATCATTGTTCAGACCATTGAGCATTGGAATTGAGGCATCATGTTGCAGTTGAACGGGATGTTGGTGACGCTACTTTTGGAGTATTGTGTACAGTTCTGGTCGCCCTCCTCTGGAAAGGGCGTTATTAAGCTGGAGAGGGTGCACAAAAGACTTACCAGGATGTTACGAGGCCTGGCAGGTTTGAGTTATAAGGAGAGGCAGGATAGGCTGGACCTTTTATCACTGGAGCATAGGACGTTGACGGGTAACCTTATAGAAGTTTATAAAATCAAGATGGGCACAGATAATGTGTATTGCAAAGGTCTTTTGCCTATGGTGGGGATTTCAAAACGAGAAGAGATAATTTTAAGGTGAGACAAGGAAGATTTAAAAGGGACCTGAGGGGTAACATTCTCACAGAGGGTGATTCATATGTGGAATGAACTATCAAAGGAACTGGTAGATGCAGGTACAGTTATTGCATTTAAAATACAGGTACATGAATAGGATTGGTTGAGTGGGGTATAAGCCAAATACAGGAAAATGGGACTAGTTTAGTTTGGGAAGCATAGACGAGTGCTGTGTGACTTTCTGACTCCAAACAGGGAAGGAGTTGTCCTTGTGGTATTATCACTAGACTGTTAATCCAGGGACTCAGATAATATTCTGGGGACCTGGGTTCAAAGCCTGCCTGGTAGAATTATAATTTTTAAAAAACCTGGAATTAAGAGTCTAATGATGACAATGAATCCATTGTCAATTGTCAGAAAAACCCATCTGGATTACCAATGCCCTTTAGGGAAGGAAGCTGCCATCCTTACCTGATCTGGCCTACATGTTGACTCTTCAGTGCCCCTCTGGGCAATTAGGGATGAGCAATAAATCCTGTCTAGCCAGCAGCGCTCTCAAGCTGCGAATGATTTTTTTTTAAAGTGGTCTCATCAATGCCCTTCACAGTTGTAGGGAAATGTCCCTATGTGAGTGGTGGCAAAATAGCCTAGTGGTATTGTTGATAGACTATTAATCCAGAAACTCAGCAAATGTCCTAGGGCCCAGGTACAAATCCCACAATGGCAGATAACCTGCATGTGACTCCCGGCCTACAGAAATGTGGTTGATTCTCTGGCCTAGCAAGCCATTCAGTTCAAAGGAACAGGCAATAGGTGCTGACTAGCCAGCACCACTCACATCCCATGAGTGAGTATTAAATCTATTCACCTTACAATAACTGATAACTTCTCATTTACCTTCTTAATCAATTACTGTACCTGTGACTCAGGACACCGAAATCCCTCCATGCCAAAGAATTCTATTTCATTTGAATTCTATTCCAATTCTTTTTTCTATTCATCAAATCCCTATAGTGTCTAAGCAAGCAATTTGGTCCATCAAGTCCATACTGACCCTCCAAAGAGCAACCCACCGAATCCCTGCAGCCCCTCTCCTCCCGTGGCCAATCCACCTAACATACATCCCTGGACACTACGGACAATTTAGCACAACCAATCCACCTAACCTGCTCATCTTTGGACCTGTGGGAGCAAACTGAGGAAATCCATGCAAACATGAGGAGAATGTGCAAACTCCACATAGTTGCTTAAGTTGAAAGCAGAGCCAGGTCCCTGCTGCTGTGAGGCAGCAGTGCTAACCACTGCTATGCTGCCAATTCTTCCTGCCAATGTGGACCAGTGCACATTTTCCCGCATTATACTCCATGTGCCAATTTTCTATCCGTTTATTTAACATCCCCTTGTAAATTCCTTAGTCATCTTCACAACCTAATCTCCTATTTCTATTTTATGTCAGTAAATTAAGCAAACATGCATTTGTGCATTTTATCCAACTTGCCTAACAGTTTAAAAACAGTTGATGTCCCATCACTGATGCCTATGGCAGTATACTGCTAATAGCTTGTCAATCTGAAAATTAACTATTACCCCTAGTTTCTGTTTCTCGGTAGCTACCAAAACATGTAAGTATGTTAACCCCTATACCACCCGCTCTGAGTGTCATCACTATAAGACTGATAAAGGCCATTAGACAGTGCAGGAGACCATTCAGCCCATCAAGTCTGCTCCATCATTCATTGAGATCATGGCCAATCTAATAGTTCTCAATTCCACCTTCCTGCCTTTACCCTGTAACCCTTGATTCCTTTACTGAGTAAAAATCTGACTCCCTCAGCCTTGAATATATTTAATGACCTGGCTTCAACAACACATCTGTGGATTAAGAATTCCACAGATACACATCACTGTGAGAGAAGAAACTTCCTCATTTCCATCTTAAATGTGCAAATCCTTATGAATATACTCTCTGGTCCCTGACTCTCCCAAGAGGGCAAACAATCTTTCCACATTTACCTGGTCATGTCTTCAAAGAATATTGTATATTTTAAGGCTGCAGCTTATTCTCCTATATTCCAGTGAGTACAGAAAGATGTACGCTTATCTGCCCACTGTGCTAACACAGAAACATATAAGGAAAGAGTAAGAATAGACTAATCAAATCCTCCAGCCTACTCCACCATTCATTATGATCATGGCTGATCACTGAGCTCAATACCCCTTGATCACTTTATCCTCAAGAGTTATATATATCTCTTTTATGAAAACACAATGTTGTGGCCTCAACCATTATCTGTGGTAGTGAATTCCGCAGGCATTCTGGGTGAAGAAATTTCTCAGTCCTTTCCCTTAAACTATGATCCCATTTCTGGACTTTCCCACCAGTGGGAAATCCAACCAGCTGTAACCTGTCGAGAACAAAAAACAAAGAACAAGGAGAAGTACAGCATAGGAACAGGACCTTCAGCTTTCTAAGCCTGTGCTGATCATCATGCCCTAACTAAAGAACAAACCTTCTGCCCTTATTTGGCACAAGTACAAAGGGATCTGGGAGTGTTAGTCCAGGATTCTCTAAAGGTTGACTTGCAGGTTGAGTCCATGGTTAAGAAAGCAAATGTAATGTTGTCATTTATCTCAAGAGGGTTGGAATGTAAAAGCAGTGATGTGCTACTGAGACTTTATAAAGCTTTGGTTAGGCCCCATTTAGAATATCGTGTCCAGTTTTGGGCCCACGCCTCAGGAAGGACATACTGGCACTGGATCGTGTCCAGCGGAGATTCACATGGATGATCCCTGGAATGGTAGGCCTAACATATGATAATTGGTTGAGGATCCTGGGATTGTATTCATTAGAGTTTAGAAGGTTGAGGGGAGATCTAATGGAAACTTATAAGATAATGCATGGCTTAGAAAGGGTGGACGCTGGAAATTGTTTCCGTCAGGCAGGGATACGAGGACCCGTGATACAGCCTTAGAAATAGAGGGGGTCAACTTAGAACAGAAATGAGGAGACATTTCCTCAGCCAGAGAGTGGTGGGCCTGTGGAATTCATTGCCACAAAGTGCAGTGGAGACCGGCACGTTAAATATCTTCAAGGCAGAGATTGATAAATTCTTGATCTCGCAAGGAATTAAGGGATACAGGGAGAGTGCAGGTAAGTGGCATTGAAATGCCCATCAGCCATGATTGAATGACAGAGTGGATTTGATGGGCTGAACGGCCTTACTTCTACTCCTACTTCTTATGGTTTTATGGTCTTGGTCTGTATCCCGCTATCCCCTCCTTATTCATGTAACCATCCAAATAGCTTTTAAATGTCGCCAATGTGCCTGCTTCCACCACCTCTTCTGGCAGCGCATTCCAGGCTCCTACCACTCACTGCATGAAAAACTTCCCTTGCAAATCTCCCTTAAACTTACCCCCTTTCACCTTTAACCTGTGCCCCTTTGTAATTCAATCTTCGACACTGGAAAACTTCTGACTATCCACCCTATCTATACCTCACAAAATTTTGTAGACCTCCACCAGGTCTCCTCTCAGCCGCCATCTTTCCAGTGACAATAATCCTACTCTTTTTAACCTTTCCTTAAGGCCAATGCCCTTGAGACCAGGCAACATCCTGGTGAATCTTCTCTGCACTCTACAGTCTAGTCTTCTTAGAATTTGATTTTGTCCTAATATAGGCCTTTGCACACTTTCTCATAATTTCAAATAATTCCTAAGTCAATGACCATCACTATCAATTTCTCTGCAGTAGAAAAAACTCTCACTCACATCCCTCCTGAATCTCTTAACCAAAACCGTGAATATGTGATCACTTGCCCTTGCAATGGGAACAGCTTGCCACAAGATCTACTCCTTTATCAAATCTCCACACAATCTCCTTTGCTCCAAAGAGAGCAACCTCAGATTTTCCCACTTAACCTGAAGAAACTCAACATTGATACAAAATTCTCATTAAGTACTCCATCTCTGCTCTGTGTCTCTAAGCATACATCACCCTCAATGTCAAAAATAAGCCCTTTCATTTCCTATTGTTGCATACTATTTACATGGGATGTGGGCATCTCCAATTAGGTCAGCATTTATTGCCTATCTCTAAGTAATCTGGAGAAAGTGATGGTGAGATGCCTTCTTGAACCACTTGGCAACCCTGAGCTCTATTAGCTTGCCCAAAACTACCTGTTTCATAATGATGATTGTTTTCAGGTAATCGCCTACCTTCCTCTCTTTGTCAATTATTGGCATGTTATTTGTGTCTCCCAGCATGAAGACCAACACAAAATATTTGTTCATTTCCTCCTATCCCTTCTCATTCTCTAAAGAACCAATGTTTACTTTAGGCACTGTTTTGATCTTATATACTCTTAGAAACATTTGTTAACTATCTTTATATTCTGAGCTAGTTTATTCTCATAATCCATCTCACTTTTCTTTATAGCTTTTTTGTGGCTTTCTGTTGACCTTTAAAGCTTCCGTTTAGTCTCCCGCTCATTTTGGCCATCTCTATTAATTTGATAGCCTCCTTTATTTGTATGCCATCTCTATTAATTTGATAGCCTCCTTTATTTCCTTAGACACTGATGGCTTTTCATTCTTTTTCACTGGTATGTACTTTCGCTGAGCACTTTGAAAAATTGCTTTAAAAGTCCTCCATTGTCCCACTGTAAAACTTTTGCTTTGAGTCTATTTTAGCCAACTTCTCCCTCATCCTATTGTAGTCTCCTTTGTTTAAGCACAGGACCCCGGTATTGGATTTTATCTTCACACTTTTTGTCAGGAATGATGGAGAAAAGTTTTTTTCTTCTCCAAAAATCTTTTTTTACAAGATTGATACTAATAATCCTGCACCACTCCTGTCTATCTGCCAGTAAACAGTATGGACTCAAAATGATTATTTAATAGCAATATTATAATAATGGCTTGTTTAAAAACTTTGTCTGTTACCATGATAGTTATAAACATCAATTTCAAAGCTGCAATTATGGATTTGAAAGAATTGCACTGAATATATATTTCTTTGTCAATAGTGAATGCCATCCAAGCCTTGCGAAGCCAAGCCGGTAAGTATAACATATTAAACGAAAATGACATTTGGTGTTGTTTCAAATGCCATGGTACTTTGTTTGAATATTAGCTTCCCATTACGTCCATGAGTATATTTTCTTAAAGTTTCCAATATGTAATTAGGTACTTTTATTCTCTGTTGACAGAAGCATTACAGAGAGAACAAGCAGCTCTTCTTGATGCCAGTAAGTAATTGACCTGGAAACAAAAACTTAAAATAAGTCAGTTTTTAAAATGAAAAACTGTGCTAGTTTAAGAGCTTTCCATTGGTTTCAGAACAAAACTTACGAATGGTGACTTGACATGATCAACTGTGTACATTGAACATTTAGGATGGGGACCTAGCTTTGGGCTGACTGCACTGTGGGAAACATAGAGCTACATCAAAGTCGCAGAAGATGGTCATAATTCTATTTGTATCTTAAAGAACCTTTATGTCACAAAGACAAAGCAAAATGGCCTATTCACTTAAGAAATGCATAGAACCATGTAGAAGATAGCAATATAGTTAAAAACAGATTATTTCTTTTGATAATCTTTTAATTTGATAGATTAATGAACATAATACAATGGGAGGAGTTTTATCTATTAGCTGGTTATAAGCTCCCAAGAAGGTTGTATATCTTTGAAACAAACTACTAGCTCATACAGTGAGTGATGACCATTTGTCTGGCTGGACAAAAGATCAAATGTTAATAAAGATAAAGAATAAAAACCAGGTAATTTGATCAAGGTCAATTATCCCTTTTCTTTCTTAATTTGATTTGGAATGTGAAACTTGAAATAAGGCGATTTCTAATCACAGTGCTTCCAATTATTAGATTAGATTCCCTACAGTATGGAAACAGACCCTTTGGCCCAACAAGTCCACACTGACCCTCTAAAGAGTAACCCATCCAGACCTGTACCTGATATTCACCCCACACTCGGGTCAATTTAGCATGGCCACTTCATCTGACCTACACACTTTTGGATTGTGAGAGGAAACCCACGCAGACACAGGGAGAATGTGCAAATCCCACACAGACAGTTTCCCGAGGCTGGAATAGAACCCAGGTGCCTGGTGCTGTGAGGTGGCAGCAGTGCTAGCCACTGAGCCACTGTGCTGCCCTTTTTAAATCCAACCATTCATCATAGGCTTGACAAACAAAGAAATCTTCTCTGTCATTTCCTAACATTTATATTTAGAGTCATAGAGATGTACAGCATGGAAACAGACCCTTCGGTCCAACCTGTCCATGCCGACCAGATAGCCCAACCTAATCTAGTCCCACCTGCCAGCACCCGGCCCATATCCCTCCAAACCCTTCCTATTCATGTACCCATCCAAATGCCTCTTAAATGTTGCAATTGTACCAGCCTCCACCACTTCCTCTGGCAGCTCATTCCATACAT
>NC_057714.1:118346761-118385980 GCF_004010195.1 Chiloscyllium plagiosum | reverse complement strand
CACCAGGAAAAAGACTTTGTCTATTTATCCTATCCATGCCCCTCATAATTTTGTAAACCTCTATAAGGTCACCCCTTAGCATCTGATGCTCCAGGGAAAACAGCCCCAGCCTGTTCAGCCTCTCCCTGTAGCTCAAATCCTCCAACCCTGGCAACATCCTTGTAAATTTTTCTGAACCTTTCAAGTTTCACAACATCTTTCCGATATTTCATGCAATATTCCAACAGTGGCCTAACCAATATCCTGTACAGCCACAACATGATCTCCCAACTCTTGTACTCAATACTCTGACCAATAAAAGAAAGCATACCAAACGCTTTCTTCACTATCGTATCTACCTGCGACTCCACTTTCAGGGAGCTATGAACCTGCACCCCAAGGTCTCTTTGTTCAGCAACACTCCCTAAGACCTTACCATTAAATTTATAAGTCCTGCTAAGATTTGCTTTCCCAAAATGCAGCAACTCGCATTTTTCTGAATTAAACTCCATCTGCCACTTCTCAGCCCATTGGCCCATCTGGTCTAGATCCTGTTGTAATGTCTCAAGCCTTTAGAACACTGCCATTTTTAACCTATGAATAATCTTTTCAATATGATACAAAGTAGCATTGCTCAAAATGGTCTCTGCTCAAATGTCCCATTCACTGAAAGAGATTGGGGAAGTTTTGGCATCAGAAAATGCCTTGTCATTAACATTTGGGTATTGATCCAATTAGCAACACTTCTAAATAAAGCTTATAGTCAATATATTCATTCAGGCTAGTTCATTATTTGGAAACAAGAAGATGCCACACTACATTAAATTCCAAACCTTTGACCTATCTGACATGGTGTCATGCAATGGCTTCTATTTTAAAATCATCCAGTTGATCAGGCTCACTAAATAACATCATTTCCAGTCTTATAGGAGTTTTTAAGGATTAATCTAAATAACTACTTCTATGGTGCTATATTTCTGTTTGTTGGTAAGTGCAGCATTTTCCAATTTCTCAATGTACATTACTTCAAATAAGGGAAAGGAGCTAAGTAAAATTAACATAAGTAAAATATTGATAATAAAAACAATTAATGGAACAAAAGAATGACAAATCCCCAGAACCTGATAGTTCACAGCGTTTTAAATAAAATAGGGGAGCACATTGTAGATGCCATAACTATAATATTTCCGAGTTTTCTTCATTCAGGAGTCCTTCCTGTGGATTGGAAAATTGCCCACAGCCCTCTGCTTTTTAAGAAAGGCAAGAGGGAAATCAGAGAATTACCAGTAAGCCTCCTATCTGTGGTGGAGAAATTATTGGAATCTATAATCAAGGACAGGGTAACTGAACTTTTGAGTTAATAAAGGAAAGCCAGCATGTAGGTATTGCCTGACAAACCTCACAGAAGTTTTTGAAGAGGTGACTGATTATAAGGCTCTGGTCAGACCACATTTGGAGTACTGTGCGCAGTTTTGGACCCCATCTCTCAGGAAGGATGTACTGGCCCTGAAGCATGTTCAGAGGAGGTTCACGAGAATGGTCCCAGGAATGAAAAACTTAACATATGAGGAACGTTTGAGGACTCTGGGTCTATACTCGATGGAGTTTAGAAGGACGAGGGGGGATCTAATTGAAACATACAGAATACTGAATGGTCTGGACAGAGTAGAAGTTGGGAAGATGTTTCCATTGGTAGGTGAGACTAGGACCTGAGGGCACAGTCTTGAAGGGAAGACCTTTTAGAACGGAGATAAGGAGAAACTTCTTCAGCCAGAGAGTGCGGAATCTATGGAATTCATTGTCAGAGAAGGCTGTGGAGGCCAGGTCATTGAGTATACAGAACAACTTCAATTATCTGAACTAGATGGGTGGGGAATATTTTGTTTGGATAACTGATCTGAC
The DNA here is from genome assembly GCF_004010195.1 of Chiloscyllium plagiosum. NCBI lineage: Eukaryota > Metazoa > Chordata > Chondrichthyes > Orectolobiformes > Hemiscylliidae > Chiloscyllium > Chiloscyllium plagiosum. The sequence continues at coordinate 118,384,099 of NC_057714.1, read as the reverse complement.
CATGAACATGCAGTAAGTTGTGAGTGCCGGTTATCCAAACATGCCTCAGTTATCCTGCAATACACACCATAACTAATCTGATAGTAAATAAGCGGTAATTTGAGTGCCAGTTATCGAACATGCCTCAGTTATGCAGCAGTGCATGCCATAATGTCACTTAACTGATAACTGAATGTTGAATTGTCTAATGCCATTTGTACAGGACCTTGAGATCTTTTTCGGATAATCCAAAATTCAGATAATTGATGTTCAGATAATCAAGGTTGTACAGTATTTAAGACTGAGAGAGATAGATTCTTGAGTATCAAGAAAATTAAGAATTATGGAGAGAAAGCAGGAAAATGGGGTTGAGAACCTTATCAGCCATCATTGAATGGCAGAGCAGACTCAATGGGCTGAATAGCCTAATATTCAGTGATACTTGGGGATTCAGATGCATAGATCTTTAAAATCCTATGAACAGGTGCAGAAAATAATCAAGAAAGCTAATGGAATGCTGGACTTTATATCTAGATGACTAGAATAGAAAGATGTAGAAGTTATGCTGCAAGTGTACAAAATCCTGGTTAGACCCCACTACAGTGAACAGATCTGGACACCACATCTTAGGAAGGATGTACTGGCATTGGAGAGAGTACAACACAGGTTTACAAGAATGATATCTTGACTTTAGAGGTTAAGGTATGAGAAGAGATTACACAAATTTGGGCTTGATTTCCCTAGAATTTAGCTGATTAAAGGATATTGCGATTGAATTCTTCAAAATATTATCAGGAAATGATGGTAGATAAACTATTTCCACTGGTTGGAAATTCTAGACCTCGGGTGTGTAGTTACCAGACTATTTAAGAGAGATGCTGGGAAGTCCACGTACAAAAGGTGGTAGCTGTTTGGAACTCTCTTCTATAAACAGCAGTAGATTATGAGATCTGTTAATTTTAAATCTGAGATAGAAAAAGTTTTGTTAAGGAAAACTATTAAGGAAAGGGGCCAAAGCGCTGATATCTAGAGTTAGGCCACAGACAAACCATGATCTCACTGAATGGCAGAATAGACTCAAGGGGCTGAATGGCCAACTTCTGTCCTATGTTATCATTGATCTTGATATATACATAAGAGATCCATAACACTGTCAGAAGAACATCAGAGAGCGTGCTCTCTGGTGTTATGTCTATTATTTGTTCTTCAATTAATAACATCAAAACTAATGTTTTAATTATTGTCTCATTACCTTCTGTGGGAATTTGCTAGGTGCAAGCTGACTGTTTTATTTTGCAATAGAGATAACACATCAGAAGCATTTAACTTACTGTTTAATACTTTGGGACGTCTTACATTTGTGCAATGCACAATATAAATGCAAGGTTTCTCTTTTGTTCTTAGTTTCACGGCAGACCTGTCAAAGAAAATCAAAGCGAAGGAAACGAAGAAGACGGCATTCCTCCTCCTCCTCCCCCAATAGAGGGGAACGTCGAATTATTCTGATGCCTCCTCGAAAAACAGAACCACCTCGTAAGTTGTCAAAGCAACAAAGACTTGACACAAAACCATTTGGATTTTTTTAAAAACTGGTCTTTACTCTTTTTTAGCTTTCTTAAGCCTTTTTATCACAAATGCACGTGACTTAGCGGCAAATCCTACCTAACTGTATGAAATTTGTGCTGCGAATCTTTGTTTAATTCATATTGTTTCAATGAATACAAAGTGGGCTAAGAATCTTAATTTCATTATGTATTACGTTCATTACTTATATTCATTGCGTATCACTGCTCTTCTGATCTTTGAAAGCTCATTACTTGAGAAAAGCAAAATAAACTATTTTGTTAGATTGGCGATGCTGGGTTACAAAAATAGGAATAGGAAGAAAAATTGCTTCATATTTTCCTAATATTGGCATCTGCCAATTCTATAAGAATTCTAAACTCTGCAGAAGAATGCAGGAATTCGATCACCATGCAGTTCAAGACCTCCCCAAGCAGCAGGAAAATGGGAATAATTCTGAAAAAACACCCATAATAGGAACTGGATGATTTAAATTGTTGACTGCAACTGTGTGGACTCATCTGGCACCAACTGGGGGGCACGGTGGCACAGTGGTTAGCACTGCTGCCTCACAGTGCTGGAGACCCGGGTTCAATTCCCGCCTCAGGCAACTGTCTGTGTGGAGTTTGCACGTTCTTCCCGTGTCTGCTTGGGTGTGCTCCGGTTTCCTCCCATAGTCCAAAAATGTGCAGGTAAGGTGAATTGGCCATGCTAAATTGCCCATAGTGTTAGGTGAAGGGGTAAATGTAGGGGAATTGGTCTGGGTGGGTTGGTCTTCGGAGGGTCGGTGTGGACTTGTTGGGCCGAAGGGCCTGTTTCTACACTGTAAGTAATCTAATCAATTTGGTGTTGGGAAATCATAAATATAACAGGAAGCCCACGTAGTGTCTGAAATGCTTCATTCAGGAAGTCATTTCTTTGCAATTCCCCGCCTTTTCTTCACCAGCTCCTCACATCTCAATCCTTCGAAAGTCATCGCTCTGATTTTTGAAATATTTCCAAACAAATAAACTTTCCAGTTTTAACTATAGAAATTAAACTACTTTTTTCACAGACATTTACCCTCTTTTTCCAGTTTTGAGACTGTGTTTACTGCCCCCCCCCTACTTCATTTTAGATCTCCCAACCAGTAAATCAGCATCTACATTGTCAAGCCTCTTCAGAACCTTGTATGTTTCAAAGAGATCACCTCTCACTCTTCTAAACTTGACAAAATGCAGGGCTAAGTTACTCAATCTCTCATCACAGGAAAAGCTCCTCCTTAATTGCAAGGACCAATTTAGTGAAAATTCACTGTAGTACTTTCAAATAAAGGCAATAGAATATTTCTACCCAACACTAGAAATAGACTGATGCATTTACAATTTTTGATGAGATGTTGTGATCTTATATAAGTTTTAACTATAGCTAATTTCTGAACTCTCCATTCCCAAACTTGGGCACAATCAATTTGCCGGAATATTTTGTGAGTCTGCTGAAGGTGTCTGAAATCTTGTCCAAAACTCACTGACCAGGAGTTCTCATTCCTGGTTAGAATCCAGTGTACAAATGGCAAGGTTACAACACATCACAGAATTCTAATAACAATGGAAGTGCAGATCAAAGGCTGAGCCCATAATTTACAATTTCATTCTTGGGGAAAATCAAGTATCTGCTGGAGACATGTAACAAAGTTAAGGTTATTGTGAGGTTTATTCGAGAAATGTCAACCCTAAAATGAGGTATTAAAGTCTGAATGTATCATAGAAAAACTGAATAATAAAACAGCTTCAGAAAACAATCAAATGACTTTTATCCTATTTTAGTGATAAGGCATGTCTTAAAAAAAAACTGGAAAGACAGGATTATTACAGAAACAACTTGGCCAACTGAAATGAAGAGACTGCTACCCAGAGAACTTCAAATGGCACAAGAATATGGTGAGCTGAAGTCATAAAATAAGATTAGAACAAGACTTGGGAGTGTGGAGAACTTACAGCTCTATAAATTTTTCCTAATTTTTTTTGGAAACACCGACTGAATCTAATTACAATGCTCTATAGACACTGTATTCCAATTCCTAATCACCGAATGTGCAAAAAGGCTTTTACTCTGTCTGTCCACACGATCATAGGATGTAGGAGTAATGAAGGCCCATTCAGCTCAACAAGTCTGCTTCATCATTCATTGCTGAAGTAATATTCCTCAATTCCACTTCATTGCCTTTTCCCAATAACTCTTCATTCGCTTTCTAATCACAAATCCAATCACATCCTTGAAAATGCATAACAATACAGCCTCCACAATCCTCCGTGGGGAAAAAAATTCCACAGTTCACTATCATCTGAGAGAAGAAATTCCTCCTCATCTCTGTCTCTTGCTCTGTGATTATGCTCTCTGTCTTTGATTCCACTACAAGGAAAACCTCTCCACATTTACACTATCAAGCCTACAAAGAACCTTAGATGTTTCAAATGGCCTCTCATTCTGCTAATCTTCAACTGAGTACAAGACATACTTTCGCAAAGACAAACTGTCCATACCTGGGATCAGCCTAATAAACTTTTTCTGAAAATTGCCTTAATTGCCAATGTATCTCACATTAGTTAACAACATTGTTCATGTTATTCCAGGCACGGTCTGACTAGTATCTTACACATTTTATTTTGATGTTTATCCTTTATTTCCTTTGTAAGAAAAAAGGCCAATTGCCATTTGTCCTTCCTATTACCTGCCGAGCTTGAATGTTAGCTTTTTGGAATCCATGAACGTGGCTCCCCAAATCCCTCTGTGCTGCAGCTATCCATAGTTGTTCTCTATTTCAATAATATTCAGCTTTTCTAATCACATTTTCATGTATTATATTCCATCCGCCAAATTCTTTGCCCAACTTCTTAACCTGTCTATATCTGTCACCACGGGAATTTCTAGCTTATTCTTGTGTCTTGCACACATGGGCTATAGTACATTCATATACTGTATATTGTAAATAACTATGGCCTCAGCTCTGATCGCTATGGGACTCCACTAGTTACAGGTTGCTATCCTGAAATGCCCCCTTTATCCCAGTTAGTCAATCCACCATCCATGATGATATTCTACCTCCACTGACTCTGATCTTATTAAGCAGCCTAACATGTGGGAACCTATCGAATGCCTTTAGATCTACGGGTTCCCTTTTATTTATTCTACCCATCAGCCATTCAAAAAAACCATAATAAATTTGTTAAGCATGATTTCCCTTTCATGAAGTCATGCTGATGGCGCTTGATTAGATTTTGCATTTCTAAATGCTCTACTATTATTCCAACATTTCCCAACGACACATGTTTTGCTTACTGGCCCATTATTATCTTCTTTATGTCTCCTCCCTTATTCTAAAATAATGGTGTTACATTGCAGTTTTCCAATCCTATGGAACCTCTCCAAGTCTAAGGATTGCAAGATTACTAACAGTGAATCCACTACCTGTGTAACTATTTTATTTAAAATTCCTAGGACATATTCCATCAGGTACAAGGGATTTACTGGCCCTAATCCCTATTAATTTCTCTTGTACCTTTTCTCGCTGGAAATAGTTATTGTATTTATTAATTTAGCATTTTAGAATACAGCAAAGCGCAACAAAAGTGTGATGAAGGCAGTTACACAGAGTATGGGAGTAAAACTGCAGGCAACATAGAAATGATTATAAAAGCTTCTATAAATACATGAAAAAAACATGAATAGTAAAGATAAATGTAGGTCCATTGCAGTCAGAAGCTGGGGAAATTATAATGGGGATCAAAGAGATGACAAAGGAATTGAACTCATTTATTTTGTCTTCACAAAAGAGGGCACAAATAATCTGCTAGAAATGTTAGAGAAACAAGGGTCAAGTGATAGGGCAGACTTAAAGGAAATCAGTATGAGTGGTAAAGTGGTGCTGGGCATATCAGTGGGGTCACAGGATGACAAATCTTAATGGCCTGATAATCTACATTCCTGAGTACTAAAGAAAGTGGCCCTGGACATATTGGATTAATTGGTGGTCATCTTCCAAATTCTGTAGATGCTGGAATAAATGTGTATTTTGATTTTCAGAAGACATTTGATTGGACTACTTAATTAGATAAGTGCCCATGGTATTGGGAGTAGCACATTAGCATGGATAGATGATTGGCTAACTAAATTGAAGATAGAGATTTACTATCCGGAGGCATTTTCAGGATGGCAACTGGAGTGCCACAGGGATCTGTGCTAAAGCCACAATTATTTACAATATATATTGTTCTTGGATGAGGAAAGTGAACAAACTACAATAAACTTTGCAGATGACACACACATAGGTGAGAAGTCATGATTTAGAGGTGCCAGTGTTGGACAAAATTAAAAATCACACGACACCAGGTTATAGTCCACCAGGTTTATTTGGAGGCACTAGCTTTCGAAGCACTGCTTCTTCGTCAGGTGATTTTGGAGCAGAATCGTAAGACATAGAACTTATAGCTACAGGATTGCAGTGTCATGGAATGTAATATTAAACAAATTTAGCTTAAGTCTTTCATCTTATAAAATGATCGTGTTAGTCAAGATAGCTTTTAACAATAGATGCCATCTCACTGTGATGTCAAAGTCTGTCTGTGTCCCAATGTTAAGTCAGATTGATTCTACTTCTAAAATGGGATTTACAGAATCTTACATGGATTTATGCAATATTTTGAGCAAAATAAAATGTAATTCTGCAAGTACAAATTCACCTCACAAAACATTTATGTGTGTGTGTGCAGGTGGGACCGAGTGAGTGTGTGCATTTGGGTGTGTGTGGGTGTGTGAGTGCCGTGAGAGTGTATGTATGTATGTAAGTGTGAGGGGGTATAGGTCTGTGAGAGGGTGATTGTATGAATATGAGTGTGGGGATGTATGCGTGAGCATATGAGAAGAGTTTGTATATGAAGGAGGGTCTCTGCGTGTGTGAGTGTGTGTGCTTGTGTGTGCACGTACATGCGCACGTGCGCATGCGAGAGAGTGTATAGTCCTGTAGTGTGACATGAACCCAAGGTCCTCATGGTTCAGGCCATCCTCATGGGTACCGAACTTGGCTATCAGCCTCTGTTTAACCACTTTGCGTTGTTGCCCATTCCGAAGTCTGCCTTGGAGGATGGTTACCCCGAAGGTCTGAGGCCGAATGTCCCGGTGAGGATTACAGAAAGAGTCTGCAGAGGGATATTGACAGGTGAAGCAAATATGCAAAAATTTGGCAGTGGAATGTAATGTGAGAAAATTAAATACTTTGGCAAGAACATTAGAGGTGCTGAATATTATTTAAATGGTTAAGGACTACAGAAAGCTACAGAATAGAGGGATTAGGAAGTCCTCATACGTGAATCACAAAAAGTGAGCATCCAAGTTCAATGGAGAATAGAGTAGGCAAATGCAAGAGTATACAAGTAATAAGGCTTTGCTCAAACTATACAAGTTGAAACTTTATTGCTGGAACAGCACAGCAGGTCAGGCAGCATCCAGGGAACAGGAGATTCGACGTTTCGGGCACAGGCCCTTCTTCAGGAATCTTTTATAAGGACACATTCCTGAAGAAGGGCCTGTGCCCGAAACGTCGAATCTCCTGTTCCCTGGATGCTGCCTGACCTGCTGTGCTGTTCCAGCAATAAAGTTTCAACTTTGATCTCCAGCATCTGCAGACCTCACTTTCTCCTCAAACTATACAAGGCACTGGTCAGAGCAGAGCTGGAATACTATGAACATTTAAGGCAGCACAGAAAAAGTTCACCAGGGTGAAGAAAAATTGAGTGGGGTGTGTACTTATTGGAATATAAAAGAATGAGAAGTGACCTTATTGAAATACACACAATTTTAAATGGACTTAACAGGGTAGATATGGAACTATTATTTCTCCTTGTGGGAGAATCTAGGACCAGAGGGCATAATTTCAGAATTAGGGGATGCACATTTAAAATAGAGATGAGGAGAGATTTGTCATGTGAAAATCAGTGATTTAAGAAAGCCAACGACAAATATCTCTGGACAATTAGTAACAAGTACTAAATGCTGAGCTTGCCTGTGTTTGTATATTAATGTGATTTGTTTTTTTAATGACACCACTGAATTCATAAAAACCTTCCCTCAGGCTGAAAAACTACTGTTAACCACCACTGAGGCAAATTTACATTCAAGTTACTACTATCCTCTCTATTTAAAATATTTACCCAACCAAACATTTTTATGGGCTGCAAGAACTAGGAAAAGACCAGCTTGGCTGGCTAAAATCAAACAGGTTTCTCCTGATTCTGCAAGAAAGTACTTTAGCAAGTTGGGGTAACTTTGTGTCTTGTAAATGACATTTTGTATTTTCTATATTTCTTACATACTAAATTTTGATTGCCTTTATTCTTTATCCTTCTTCAATGATAGCACGTCAACAGCAAGCACAGACCTGTGGTGAGTTCAAGAAACAGAACAAATATTCATTTTCAAAAATGTATCTGTTTGCTTTGCTAAACTAATTGAATTGAATTGAATTTATTGTCGCTTGTACCGAGGCACAGTGAAAAGCTTTGTCTTGCGAGCAATACAGGCAGATCACAAAGTTAAGTAGCATAGATAAGTAAATAATAGATAAATAGTAGCAAAAACAAAAACACAGGTATAAGTGAATGCTTAGAGTTTATGAGTCCATTCAGTATTCTAACAACAGTAGGGTTGTTCGAAACTGTTTCAAAACTGGCTGATGCGTGTGTTCAGGCTTCTGTACCTTCTCCCCGATGGTAGAGGTTGTAGAAAAGCATTGCCAGGGTGGGATGGATCTTTGAGAATGCTGATGGCCTTTCCTTGACAACAGGCCTGGTAGATGGAATCTGTAGATGGGTGGTTGACCTTTGTTATTGTCCGGGCTGAGTTCACCACTCTCTGTAACCATCTCCGATCTTGAATGGTACATTTGCTATACCAGGTAATGATACATCCAGACAGAATGCTCTCGATGACGCACCTATAAAAATTGGCAAGGGTATTTGCCATCATGCCAAATTTCCTCAGCTGCCTGCTGTTGTTCGGCCTTTGTAACCAGTGCATCCACATGAAGAGTCCAAGAAAGCTTGTTGTGAATGACTACGCCCAGGAGCTTAACACTCTCCACTCATTTCACCTCTGTGCTGTTAATGTGTAGGGGTGTGTGAGTAACATCCCGCCGAAAGTCAATAATGAGTTCCTTGGTTTTGCCAGCATGGAGAGCTAGGTTGTCCTCAGTGCACCATTTTTCCAGGTCTTCCACCTCCCATCTGTAGCCTGTTTCGTCGACCAACTGAGATTCGACCAACTATGGTAGTGTTATCAGCGAACTCGTAAATGACACTAGTCTGGTATTTGGCGACACAGTCATGGTATACAGTGAGTACTGTTGGGGACTCCAGTGTTGAGTGTTAGTGAGGATGAAATATTGTCCCCAGTCTTCAGTGATTGTGGCCTGTGGGTCAGGAAACTGAGGATCCAGTTGCAGAGAGTGGGGCTCAGTTTAATAATCAGTCTCGAGGGAATAATAGTGTGAAGGCTGAACTGTAGTCAATGAGTAGGATTCTTACGTAGCTGTTCTTGGTGTCAAGATGTTCTAGGGAGGAGTGAAGGGCAAGTGATATGGCACCTGACGTGGATCTGTTGGTCCAACAGACAAATTGGAGTGGGTCAAGAGTAGTGGGAGGCTGGAGTTGATTTAAGAATAGTCATTTAAGGATAGTTATCACCAATTTTGAGTTCCACTTTCGTAACCATCCAATAGCACATGTCCCAAATGGGCTACTGGATGTAGGGTCTCAGACCTGAATCAGCAGCCGGCAAATGTTAGGCTACATGTTTAATTGGTAGAATTCCTACTTCTTCTAACTCCATAGGAGTTTCAAAATTAATCTAGGCCAATTTTTAGTGAGTACTTGGCTATCTCACATTAATGGGGTCTGAAGAGTGCATGCACAGTCTCAAAGTGACATGTGCAACTCACCACCATGTCCAACAAACCTAAAGAGGTTTGTGTCTAGTGACCAAAAGGACATGGGTTAATCATATATATTTGCTGGCTGCTGATTCAGGTCTGAGAACTTACATCTAGTTGCCCATTTGGAGCATTTGCCCATTCAAACTAGATAACTGTGAGGTGATACACTTGGGAAGGAGAAACTGAGGACTCCAGATGCTGCAGATCAGAGTCAAAAAGTGTTGAACTGGAAAAGCACAGCCGGTCAGGCAGCATCTGAGGTTCAGAAGAGTCGACATTTTGAGCATAAGCTCTTTGTCAGGAATGTTGTTCCTGATGAACAGCTTATGCGCGATACATTGACTCTCATGCTCCTTGGATGCTGCCTGACCAGCTGTGCTTTTCCAGCATCACATTTATTAACTCAGTTAGACTTGAGCAGGACAAACAAAGCAATAGAATACATGACAAATGCTTTGACCCTGAGAAGCATCAAGGATCATTACGATGTGCATGTGTACCAGTTCCTTAAGGTATCAGGACGGGTGAATAAAATGGCTAAGAAGGCTCATTAATACTTGTCTTTATTAGTCAAGACATAGAATTTAAGATGCTGGAACTATGTAAAAAGTTGCTTAGGCCACAGAATTAACTAACGTTTCGGGTCGAGTGACCCTTCCTCATATCCGCAAAGTTAACTCTGATTTCTCCCCACAGACGCTGCCAGACACATTGAACTTTTCTAGCAATTTCTGTTTCTGTTTCTGATTTACAGCATCCGTAATTCTCTTGAGTTCTTTTTAGCTAGAATATTGCAAGCAGTTTTGGAATTAATTTGAGATGAGGAATGTGATAACACTTGAGAAGATGCAGAAGATATTTACCGGGATGTTGCCTGGGCTGGAGAGTATCAATGTCGAACAAAGATTGGACAGACTGCAGTTGTTTTTCTTTGAGCAGAGATCGAGAGGGTTATGATTGAGATGTATAAAATTCCGAGGAGTATAGATAGGCTAGAAAGAAAGAAACCTCTCCACTGGATGGAGTGATTGATGAGCAGGGGCCAAAGATTTAAGATATCGGGAAGGGAATGTAAAGGAGATGTGAAGAAAAACCTTTTCACTTTGTCTGCAATGGTGGGACAGGCAGAAACCCTCATAACACTTAAACAGCATTTAGTTGTGCACTTGCAATGCACACAAGATTATGGGCCCAAGTGCTAGAAAATGAGTTGGGAACAGTCAAGTGGTTGTTTATGACTGGCATAGGGTCAATAGGCTGAAGTGACTTTTTCTGTGCTGCAGATCTCTATGACCCTATGATTATGACATGGGAGTTTAGACACTTCTAATGAGAAATAAGAGCTCCTCAGGGTGGGAGATATGACACTTCCATTTCTTTTCTATACAAACAGCTTAGGACTTAGTGGGTAATGCCCAAGCCAGTTAACCATAAGCTCCACATTCAAGTCCCATGTTAGGATTTAGATAGAAGGACTGCTTATGATGCAGTGCAAAATGAGTTAATAATCAGCCTATCAATCCTTCCAGTTTTGAGACTATACACCAAAGGGGACAAAATTTAATTTTAAGATACAAATAATTGGAAACTATGAAAACAAAATGCACAGCATTTCGTGGAGGTAATGGGCATATCAGACATGCTGCAGATGTCTTAAACCTAAAACAACAATGTGGGTGGACAGTCAGCTGACCACTTGTCAGCAAAATAGGCAAAAAATGTACAGTAGGGATTTCTTTTGAGATTCTTCAGCTCTGCTGGCACAAGCTGGTTTAGTTGTGGAAATAGGGCTTCCTCTGTGCCTTTACTGAAGTGACAAAGGGAAAACAGGAGCATCTCTGAGGAGTTTCCATGTAATCAGTTCAGGTGGAGATGGAATGAGTGACTGCCAGGCAGTCTGAGAATAATACAGGAGCTGAGATGTTATCACTCATAGAACATAGAACAATATGGCGCAGTACAGGCCCTTCGGCCCTCGATGTTGTGCCGACATGTGAAACCAATCTGAAGCTCATCTAACCAACACTATTCCACTCTCGTCCATATGCCTATCTAATGACTATTTAAATGCCCTTAAAGTTGGCGAGTCTACTACTGTTGCAGGCAGAGTGTTCCATGCCCCCTACTACTCTGACATCTGTCCTATATCTATCACCTCTCAATTTAAAGCTATGTCCCTTCGTGCTACCCATCACCATCCAAAGAAAAAGGCTCTCACTGTCCAACCTATCTAACCCTCTGATTATCTTATATGTCTCAATTAAGTCACCTCTCAACCTTCTTCTAATGAAAACAGCCTCAAGTCTCTCAGCCTTTCCTCGTAAGATCTTCTCTCCATACCAGGCAACATCCTAGTACATCTCCTCTGAACCCTCTCCAAAGCTTCCACATCCTTCCGATAATGCGGTAACCAGAAATGTACACAATACTCCAGAGTTTCCGAAACTCAATCCCTCGACTAATAAAAGCTTTCACACCATATGTCTTCTTATCAACCCTATCAACCTAGGTGGCAACTTTCAAGGATCTATGTACATGGACACCGAGATCTCTCTGCTCATCTACGTTACCAAGAATCTTACCATTAGCCCAATATTCTGCATTCCTGTTACTCCTTCCAAAGTGAATCACCTCACACTTTTCTGCATTAAACTCCATTTTCCACCTCTCAGCCCAGCTCTGCAGCTTATCTCTGTCCCTCTGTAACCCACAATTATCCTTCTGCATTATCCACAACTCTACCAACCTTAGTATCATCCGCAAGTTTGGTAACTCATCCTTCTATTCCCTCATTCAGGTCATTTCTAAAAATGACAAACAACAACTCATTAATCATTTCTTTCATCTTGAATGTGAGGAAGATGGTTACTTAGAGCAGTACGGAGCCAAATCTATGGCACCACAGATGTTTCAGCCACATAGGAGGGAAGGAAGAAGAGTGGAAGACATTAGTGAGACAGGATTTGTTGTTTAGGGGAACAGGCAGGCAGTTCTGTGCCATAGATGGTATGACTCCAGGATGGTATATTGCCCTCCTAGTACCAGGGTCAAGGACATTGTGGAGCAGTGCAGATCATTCTTCTGGAAGATAGTAAACAGTGAGTTTTGAGAAGATTTGTAGCTCAGATTGAGGTTTTGGATGCAGGTTTGCTAGAGCAAACCTACATCCAATTGTAAACAGCCACAGATCATTGTCCATTTTGGGAAGGCAGGACAAATATTAAAAAAAAACTCAGAAGAGGTAATTTCAGGATTGCTTGCCCTAAATGCACAATGGTTCAGTGGTTAGCACTGCTGCCTCACAACACCAGAGGACCCGGGTTCAAGTCCAGCCTCGAGCAACTGTCTGTGTGGAGCTTGCATATTCTCCCTGTGTTTGCATGGGTTTCCTCAGGTGCTCCAGTTTCCTCCAACAATCCAGAGATGTGCAGGTTAGGTGAATTGGTCATGCTAAGTTGCCCATAGTGTTCAGGGATGTGTAGGTTAGGTGCATTAGTTAGGGGTAAAAGTAGAGTAATGGGGAATGGGTTTCGGTGGGATACTCTTCAGAGGGTCGGTGTGGACTTGTCGGGCAGAAGAGCCTGTTTCCACAATGTAGGGATTCTATGATCCTAAGTATAGAAATGCTAAAATTCAGGAACGGAGCTCTTGATTAGAAAACCAATGTATGAAAGGAGTTCAGATTTCTGAGACATTGGAACCAGTTCAGGGGTAAGTTTGGACTGTACAAGTTTATACGGGTTGCATCTTAGCAGGAGTGGAACTAATATCCTCTCAGGGGCTAATATCCCCAGTCTGACCTATCACCCTCACCTTGACCTCTTTCCACCTATCACATTTCCGACGCCCCTCCCCCAAGTCCCTCCTCCCTACCTTTTATCTTAGCCTGCTGGACCAACTTCCCTCATTCCTGAAGAAGGGCTAATGCCCGAAACGTCGATTCTCCTGTTCCCTAGATGCTGCGCTTTTCCAGCAACACATTTCCATCTCCTCTCAGGGACACCTCATCTGTAGATTGGTGCTCTTGAACTTTGTGGGCGGCACGGTGGCACAGTGGTTAGCACTGCTGCCTCACAGCGCCAGAGACCCGGGTTCAATTCCCGCCTCAGGCGACTCTCTGTGTGGAGTTTGCACATTCTCCCCGTGTCTGCGTGGGTTTCCTCCGGGTGCTCCGGTTTCCTCCCACAATCCAAAAATGTGCAGGTTAGGTGAATTGACCATGCTAAATTGTCCGTAGTGTTAGGTGAAGAGGTAAATGTAGGAGTATGGGTCTGGGTGCTATACGCTTCGGCGGGTCGGTGTGGACTTGTTGGGCCGAAGGGCCTGTTTCCACACTGTAAGTAATCTAAACTGTGCTTCCCCATGTTTGTTTATTTGTCCATGTCTGTCTGCATATGTGTATAGGGATTTAAGAGGGGGATTCAAGTTTCAGCTGGTAGAAGTATAAGTTGGACATCCATTTTTTTTGTTTGACTGTGGTTACAATTGATTTGTTTGCAGTAAATAGTAGCTCTTGTTCAGTACAGAAATGTGGTCACTTGTTTACTTTTAAGCTGAATCTGTTAACCATCTTGTGCATATTTATAGGTTTATTATGTACACTGTATATATGTCTGAGATTCTTGATCAGTTGGGGAATCAAGGATTATGGGGAAAGGACAGGAAAGTGGGTGTGAGGAAAGTCAGATCAATCACAATCCTACTGAATGGTGGAGCAGACTTGAGGGGCCAAATGGTTTATTCCTGTTCCCATTTCTTATGATCTTAATTCATCAGACAGTTAAATTATGTACTTTGAGTAAATTGATTAAATCTAATTTTTGTGATGACTGTGAGGGTAGTCAGGCTCAAGTTTCATTCCCTGGTGGGTTGTGACAACAGTTTTAAAGTATTTTGAAAACAAAGCAAATGAGAGATGAGATAAAATTTTGCACATTGTGAGTAGTTAGAGTCTGAAATGCACTGCCTGTGCTGAAGGCCTGTTCAATTGTACCTTTCTAAAAGGTATTAAAAGTTTATTTAATTCTGCATTATGAGGCAAAGGAAACAGATGTTACTGAGTCAAAATGCTGAGACAGTCTGTGTAGACACCACATACTAAATGACCACCTTCTACACTGCAACAATTCTGTGATTCTGTGAAATATCAAAACAGGTAGTAAGAATTTATGTAAATATTTAAAAATGAAAATTTAGCAAAGTCCTATGGAAATGAGTCTGGAAAACTGATAATAAAAAATAGAATCACAGAATTTGAAAGATAAAAACATCTGAAAGATGCGATTTACATGCATTGGGACAGGCAAGCAATGATCAGGGATTGTCAACATGGTTTGTGCGCGGGAAATCATGTCTCACAAACTTGATTGCATTTTTGAGGAAGTAATCCAAAAGATTGATGAGGGGAGAGCAATAGACGTTGCTTACTAGGAATTTAGTAGAGATTTTGAAAAGATTCCGGACGGTAGACTCATTGGTAAAGTTTGTTGAATGGGTCAATGGGTTGAGGAGTGGCAGAAGGTGTTTAATTTGGATAAATGCGAAGTATTGCATTTTCGTAAAGCAAACATGGGCAGCGTTTATAAAATTAATGGGACTGCTCTTCGTAGTGCTGTAGAGCAGAGAGACCTAAGGGTTCAGGTACATAATTCTTTGAAATTTGCATCACAGGTAGACAGGGTGAGATTAGATTAGATTATTTAGAGTGTGAAAACAGGCCCTTCGGCCCAACAAGTCCACACCGACCCACCGAAGCGCAAACCACCCAGACCTATTCCCTAACACTATGGACAATTTAGCATGGCCAATTCACCTAACCTGCACAGCTTTGGACTGTGGGAGCAAATCCACGCAGACACGGGGGGAATGTGCAAACTCCACACAGTCAGTCACCTGAGGCAGGAATTGAACCGGGGTCTCTGGCGCTGTGAGTCAGCAGTGCTAACCACTATGCCACCGTGCTGCCCATTTTTAAGAAGACATTTAGCATGCTTGCATTCATTGCTCAAACTGTCAAGTATTAGACGTTGGGACATTGTGTTTAGGTTGTACACAACATTGGTGAAGCTTCATCTGGAGTTCTAGTCACGAAGGATATTATTAAACTGGAGAGAATTCAGAAAAGATTTACCAGGATGTTGCCAGGAATGGAGGGTTTGAGTTATAAAAATAGGCTGGAAGGCGGGTAGCATTTTCACTGGAACATAGGAGATTGAGGGGTGACCTTATAAAAGTTTATTAAATCATGAGGGACTTGGACAAGGTGAATAGCAAAGGTCTCTTCCTTAAGGTGGGGAAGTTCAAAACTAGGGGGGGTATTTTTAAGGTGAGAGGAGAAAGATTTAAAAAGGACATACAAAGGTGAGTGGCACAGTGGCTCAGTGGTTAACACTGCTACTTCACAGCTTCAGGGACCCAGATTCAATTCAAGCCTCGGGGACTCCATGTGGAGTTTGCACATTCTTCCTGTCTCTCTGTATGGGTTTCCAACTGGTGCTCTGGTTTCCACTCACAGTCCAAAGATGTGCAGGTTAGGTGAACTGGCCATGCTAAATTGTCTGTAGTGTTAGGTGCATTAGTCAGGGGTAAATATAGGATTGGGGAATGGGCCTGGGTGGGTTACTCTTTGGAGGGTCGGTGTGAACTTGTTGGGCTGAAGAGCCTGTTTTCATACTGTAAGGAATCTATACATGAGAGGCAACTGTTTTTACACAGAGAGTGGTTTGTGTGTGGAATGAACTAGCAGAGGAAGTGGTAAATGCAGGTACAGCTACAACATTTAAAGGCATTTGAATAAGTACATGAATGGGAAAGGTTTAGCAGGATATGAGCCAGGAGCAGGCAGGTGGGGCTAGTTTAGTATGGGAAATTGGTCGGTGGGGAGAGGTTGGACAAGCTAGGACTTCTTTCTTTGGAGCATAGGAGACGGAGGGGGAACCTTATAGAGGTATACAAGATCATGCGAGGAATGGATAGGGTGAAAGCACTCAGTCTTTTTCCCAGCGTTGGTAAATCGAGGACTAGAGGGTATTAGTTTCAGATTAAAGGGGAAAGAATAAAAGGGAACCTGAGGAGCAATGTTTTTACACAGAAGGTGGTACACATATGGAATGAGCTACCAGCCGAAGTGGTTGAGGTGGGTACATTAACAACATTTAAAATGCATTTGGACAAATACATGGATAGGAAAGGATTGGAATTATATGGGACAAGTGCAGGGAAATGGGGTTAGCGTTGGTGGACATTTTGGTCGGCATGGACCAATTTGGGCCAAAGGGTCTGTCTCCGTGCTGTAGCATTATGTGACCCTTAGGAGCATTGATATACATAGAGGGATCGAGAAATCCAAGTTCACAGCTCCCTGAAAATGGCAATACGCATGGTTAAGATGGTAAAGAAGGCCTATGATATGCTTCCCTTCATCAGTCGGGACATTGAGTATAAAACTTCAGTTTGAACACATTTGGAGTATTGTGTACAGTTCTGGTTGCCACACCAGAGGAAGGATGTGGAGACTTTGGAGAGGGTGCAAAAGAGGTTTACCATGATGTTGCCTGGATTGCAGTCCATTACCTATAAGGTGAAGTTGGACAAACTTGAATAATTTTTACTGGAGAGTTGGAGGCTGAGGAGTAACCTGGTACAAGTCTATAAAATTATGAAAGGCAAAGGTTGGGTGGATAGTCGGAGTCTTTTCTCTCAGGGTGGAAATGTCAAATACTACAGGACATAGGTTTGAGATGAGAGGGGGAAAGTTTAAAGATTTTCAAGGCAAGCTTTTTATGCATAGGCCCCTGGAATGCACCATCAGGGCATATGGTGGGAATAGATACGACAGCAACATTTAAGAGGCATTTAGTCAGACACATGAGCAGGCAGAGAATAGAGGGATACAGATCATGTGTTGGCAGATGGGTTTATTTTAGAATAGCATCCTGGACAGTGCAGACATGTGGGCCAAAGGGCCTTTTCCTGTGGGAACTTGTTCTCTGTTCAAAACACATGGTCACTATGATCTTATGGAAAGGTTTCACAGCCTGAGGGGGTGACAGAAGAATTTTCTTAATCTTTGATAGTACTATTCAATATCTTTTTCAGGTGCAAGAAGACGCACTACCACTACAAGAAGGCAACCAGTATCAGGTGGCACATGTAAGTGGTATACAGAAAGTCAAATTATTCTGTCAGATCAAACATATTCCTTAAGCTTGAAGACCTTCACACTCCAGTGAAGTAAAGATGCTAATCAAATACTGTTGTGAAACTACTGATGAGCAAAATCAAACATTATAGTTAATTGACACATCATCACTGAATGGATTAAATAGGTGAAAACATGAACTAACTTGTAGGTTGATAGAAATTAATAAAAACAAAGTGGACCCTTATTTGCCTCTTCCTAAAAGAAGTTCCCTTTCTATTTGACAAACTGAGATTTATGAGCAAGTTTCCTGCATAGGAAATTATGATTATCGCACTTGGAAACAATTCCAAATCCCAACCAAATCATCCACGATGCAGTTATGGATAGATTTCAGCATATTATATCTGAGCTCTTAATTTTTGTTTTGCAAAAATCTTAACATGCAGCACAAAACACTGTTTTTGATACAAATGCTCATTAGATCTGGATAATACCAAGCGTAGATGGGACAGTAATTGTGGCCATTTGCCTCAGTTTTAGATTAGATTACTTACAGTGTGGAAACAGGCCCTTCAGCCCAACAAGTCCACACCAACCCGCAACCCACCCAGACCCCTTCACCTAACACTACGGACAATTTAGCATGGCCAATTCACCTAACCTGCACATTTTTGGACTGTGGGAGGAAACCGGAGCAAACCCACGAAGACACGGGGAGAACGTGCAAACTCCACACAGACAGTCTGCCTGAGGCGGGAATTGAACCCAGGTCTCTGACGCTGTAAGGCAGCTGTGCTAACCACTGTGCCACCATGCCACCCATAAATAGGCAACTTTATTCTCTGCTTTTGATGGTGCAAGAGCAGAATACGCTGTTCTTGGAACATCAAAAACAGAGAATAAAATTGCTCACAGCAGTTAACTTGTGCATTCCAAGAAAAAAGGCACAGGTTTACTACAAATGGTGCCAGGCATACAAGCAAGGAAAATTAAGAAAAATAATTGTATTATCATGGTGTTATTTAATTGGGAGTCAATGTAGTCAATAGTGCAAGAGTGAGGGTGAATTGGATTTGATGTGAATCAGAATATGGGTAGCTCAGCGTTTTGTTTACTCCTACACATTGCCAGCTACCAAATACTTAATACCAAAGGTATAAAAAAAAAGGAGGCCAGTTGGGACTTTATTAGAATAGGCAGGTCATCGAGGTAGCAAAACCCAAAATGGGTAAGGGGTTCAGCAGCAGATTGACTGAGATGAGGCAGAGACAGCAACATTATGGAGATGGAAAATTATGGAGTTTGTGCTAACTTTGGAAATAAGGTAAGACATTCGTCTCAACTGAAAATTTGCACCAAGTTGGAAGCAGTCTGATTTAGCCTCAGACAGTTGGCAGGGATTTTTTTAAAAATTCCTTAAGGGAAGTGGGCATTGCTGATTGGACCAGGATTAATTACCCGTCTTTAGTTGCCTCTGGGAATATGGTGGTGAGCTGCCTTGTTGAATCACCGCAGTCACTGCACCTGATTTGTAGCTCTGCAGGTTCCAGAACTTCACGTGCAGATCCAGGTTCCATTTAAATGACTGAAAGTTTCTGCAGCAAATTCCAGACACCTACCATTAAAAATGTCAGCAAGTCAGTCCTGTCAATAACTTCATATGTTTCATTTGATCTGAGAATTTTAATTTCTGTTTACAGTTGGGAAGTCATCAGCAAATGAAGCATCTGCTAAAAAAAGTAAGTGCTCAACGTTGCTTCTCGAATCATTCAGCACATCAGGAGGCTATTTGGGCTATCATCCCTCTGCCAGATATTTGACAGAGCCAGTCAATCATGATCCCCTGCTCTTTCCCAGAGGATTATGGTATTACTTTGCTCTTCAAGTATATGTACAGTTCCCTTTTGAAAGTTACTGCTGAATCTGTTTTCACCATTTTTATAGGTGCATTCGAGAACCTTATTTACTCTAAAAACAAAATCTATTTTTATCATTCATTTATTTTAATCTTTGTCTTTAGTTTACACACCTGTGACTAGTGGGAACTGTTTGACCCTATTTACAAGATTAAACTCTTCCTTTATTGGGTACCTTAGGAGAAAGTGAGGACTGCAGATACTGGAGATCAGAGTCGTAGAGTGTAGTGCTGGAAAAGCACAGCCGATTAGGCAGCATCTGAAGAGCATAAGCTCTTCATCAAAAATGTGGGGGCCAAGGAGGCTGAGAGATAAACAGGAGGGGCGTGGGGCTAGGGAGAAGGTAGCTGGGAATGAGATAAGTAGAGGAAGGTGGGGGTGAAGATGATAGTTTGGAGAGGAGGGTGGAGCAGATAAGTGAGAAGGAAGATGGACAGGTAGGACAGTTCAAGAGGGCATTGCTGAGTTGGAAGGTTGGATCTGGGGTAAGGTGGAATTAGGGGAAATAAGAAAATGGTGAAATCCACATTGATCCCAAATTGACGAGTCCCAAGGCAGAAGATGAGGCGTTCTTCCTCCAGGTGTTGGGTGGCAAGAGTTTGCCAGTGGAGGAGACCCAGGACTTGTATGTGCTTGGAAGAGTGGGTGGGGGAGTTAAAGTGTTTGGCCACAGGGCGGTGGGGTTGTTTAATGCATGTGTCTCAAAGATGTTCTCTGAAACGTTCTGCAAGTTGGTGTCCTGTCTCTCCAATGTAGAGGAAACCATATCGAGAGCAAAGGGTACCTTGTTGACGAACTGATTAGATCCTGAAACAAAACAGTCAATCATCCAGAACACCAGGGCTGTTAATGTAACATGTTCAAATCAAGATATCATACAAAAACCAAAATAGTGCCCTAACTTGTTCAGTGGGCAACAGCTTCCCTCTCAGTTACAGTCAGAGTCATGCAACATGGAACACACCCTTCAGTCCAAATCATTTGTACCAAACAGACATCCCAATCTGACCTAGTCCCATCTGCCAACCATGCAGAATCTTGTCAAACACTTTGCTGAAGTCCACATAGACAACATCTACCACGCTATCTTCATCAATCTTCTTTATCACTTACAGTCATAGACTCATAGAGATGTACAGCATGGAAACAGACCCTTCAGACCAACTTATCCATGCTGATCAGACATCCTAACTTAATCTAGTCCCATTTACCAGCACTTAGCCCATTTCCCTTTAAACCCTTCCTATACATATACCCATCCAGATGCCTTTTAAATGCTGTAATTGTACCAGCCTCCACCACTTCCTCTGGCAGCTTATTTCTTACACGCACCACTCTCTGCGTGAAAAGGTTGCCCCTTAGGTCCCTTTTATATCTTTCCCCTCTCACCCTAAACCTATGCCCTTGAGTTCTGGAATCCCCCACACCAGGGAAAAGACCTTGACTATTTATCCTATCCATCCCCTCATGATTTTATAAACTTCTATTTTAATTCTAACGTCAGCCTCCGACGCTCCAGGGAAAACAGCCCCAGCCTTTTCAGCCTCTCCCTATAGCTCATATACTCCAACCCTGGCAACATCCTGTTTTCTGAACCCTTTCAAGTTACACAACATCCTTCCAGTAGGGTGGAGACAAAAATTGCATGCAATATTCCAAAAGTAGCTTAACCAATGTCCTGTACAGCCACAACATAACCTCCCAAATCCTAAACCCAATGGTCTGACCGCTAAAGGCAAGCATACCAAATGCTTTCTTCAGTATCCTATCCACCTGCAACTGTACTTTCAAGGAACTATGAACCTGCACTCCAAGGTCTTTTTATTCAGCAATACTCCCCACGCCTTTCCCAATGCATCTAAATCATGTCCCTCAGAATCGCCTCTAACAATTTACCCACCACTGACATAAGGCTCACTCATTTGTAGTACTTTGGCTTTTCCTTACAGCCTTTCTTAACTGATAACACCACAGCATCAACTTCTAGTCTTTTGGCACCTCACATGTGGCTATCAGTGATACAAATATCTTCGCAAGGAGCCCAGCAATCTCTTCCCTGGATTCCCATAAAGTTCTGGGAAAGACCTAATCAGGTTCCAGGGATTTGCCTATCTTTTTATACATTTTAATATCTCCAGCACCTCCTCCTCTTTAATATGAACTCTTTTCAAGTCATCGCTATTTATTTCAAGTTCTCTAGCTTCTATGTCCTTCTCCACAGTAAATACTGGGGCAAAATATTCCTTTAGTATCTCACCCATCTCCTTTGTTTCCCAACATAGCCACGTTGATCTTTAAGGCGGCCTATTCTCTCCCTAGTTACTCTTTTGCCTGTAATATATTTATAGAAATTCTTTGAATTCTCTTTAACTCTATTTTGCCAAAGCTATCTCGTATCCCCTGGTTGCCCTCCTGACTTCACACTTAAGTATACTCCCACTACCCTATACTCTTCTCAGGATTCACTTGATCCCAGCTGACTTTACCTGATACTGACTCCTTTCTCTTGTCCAGAGCCTCAATTTCTCTAATCATTTAGCATTTCCCTACACCTACCAACCTTGCCCTTCAAACTAACGTGAATATACTATTTCTGAACTCTCATTATCTCACTCTTACAGACCTCCCACTTCCCAACTGTCCTTTTATCTATGAATAACCTCCCCCAATCAACTTTTGAAAGTTCTGTCTTATACCTTCAAAATTGCCATTACTCAAACTTAGAATTTTAATTTTTTGATCAGTTCTATACTTTTCCATAGTTATTTTAAAACGAATAAAATTGTGATCACTTGTCCCAAAGTGCTCACCCGCTGACACCTCAGTCACTTGCCATACCTTATTTCCCAACAAAAGGTCAAGTATTGCTCCTTTTTTAGTAGGTAGACCCATATATTGAATAAGAAAGTTTTTTCGTATATACTTAACAAAATCCTTCCCATTCAAGCCCTCAACACTATGACAGTCCCAGTCAATGTTTTGAAGATTAAAATCCCCGACCACTACAGTCCTATTTTTTCTCCTGACATACTTGCTTCTCAATTTCCTGCTGACTATTGGGTGGCCTACAATACAATTCCAAAGAGGTGACCTTCTCTTTCTTATTTTTAAGTTTCACCCATATAACTTCACTGGACAATCTAAGCCGAATATCCTCCCAACATTCAGCTGTAATATTCTCCCTAACTAAAAATGTCACTCCCCTCCTCTGTTTCCTCCCTTTTCCCCATCCTATGCAATCCATACTCCAGAACATTAAGCTGCCAAACCTGCCCATCCTTAAGCCACATTTTTTTTTAAACTATCATACCCCAGTCTCATGTTCCCAACCATGCCCGAGGTTCATCTGCTTTACCTGTCAGGCCTGTTGTATTGAAATAAATCGTTTAATTTATCAGTATTAGCCATTTATTAGTTTAAAGTCTCCCAAGTAGCACTAGGAAATTTCCCAGCAAACATTTTGGTCCCCTTTCAATTCAGTTGAAATCTGTCCCTCTTAAACATGTTATTTCTATTCCTGAAGGCATCAAATTGATTGAAAAATGTGAATCCTTACCACTTGCAGCAGCTCCTCAGCCATGCATTCATCTGCTGTATCCTCCTAATCCTACTCTCAGTAGCTCGTGGCATCAGCAGTACTCCAGGTGTTACTATCCTCGATGGCCTCCTTTTTAACTTACTGCCTAGTTTCCTATATTCGCACTGCTGAACCTCATCCCTTTCCTTGCCTGTGTTGGTTGTCACTCTCCCCTTTCAGAACATTCTGCACCATCATCCTTAAGTCTGGCACCAGGAAGGCAACACACTGTCCTGATGACTCGCTGACAGCCACAGAAATGTCTGTCTAAGCCCCAGAACACAGAGTTCCCTATTAAAATCAATTGCTTGGAACCTGACATACACCTTCATTACAGTAGACCCACTCACAGTATCAGAAACCTGGCTGTCAATCCTATAAATGTCTGAGAGGCATCCACCCCACCCCCACCAGAGTATCTAAAATGGCGCACCAGTTTGAGATGAGAATAGCCACAGGAGACTCATGCACTACCTGGCTACTTCTCCTAGCATTCATAGCAGCCAACCAGCTACCTGGCCGAATCATAATCAACCCTACTGCAAAATCGGTATGCCCTGAGATTCTTGGTCCCCATTTCCAGCAAATTTTCAATTCTAAGATGGAATACAGAACATAGAACTGTGCAGCATAATGTTGTGCCAACCTTTATTTTATTCTAACATCAGACTAACCTGCATACCCTTCATTGTACTAACTTCCATGTGCCAATCCAAGAGTCACTTAAACATCCCTAATATATCTGAGTCTACTACCACTGTTGGCAGTGCATTCAACACACCCACCATTCTCTGTGTAAAGAACCTACCTCTGATATCTCCTCTAAAACTTTCTCCAATCAGCTTAAAACAATGCCCCCTTGTGATAGACATTTCCACCCTGGGAAAAAGTCTCTGGCTATCCACTCTATCTACGCCTCTCAACATCTTGTACACCTCTTTCAAATCACCTCTCATTCTTCTTTGCGCCAATGGGAAAAGCCCTAGCTCCCTCAACTTTTCTTCATAAGACATGCCCTCCAATCCAGGCAGCATCCTGGTAAATCTGCCCTACACCCTCTCTAAAGCTTCGACATCCTTCTTATAATCAGGCAACCAGAACTGAACACGATATTCCAAGTGTGGTCTAACCAGGGCTCTATGGAGCTGCAGCATAACCTCACGACTCTTAAATTCAATCTCCCTGTTAATGAACGCCAACACACTATACTCTTTCTTAACAACCCTATCAACCTGGGTGACAACTTTGAGAGACCTATGACCCCAAATCCCTCTGCTAAACCAAACTGCCAAGAATCCTGCCTTTAACCCTGTATTCTGCATTCAAATTCGACCTTTCAAAGTGAATGACTTCACACTTTCCCAGGTTGAACTCCATCTGCCACTTGTCAGTCCAGTTCTGCATCCTGTCAAAGTTTCATTGCAACCCACAATAGCCCTCCACACTATCCACAACTCCACCAATCCATGTGTTACTGGCAAACTTACTAACCCATCCTTCCACTTCTTCATCCAAGTCATTTATAAAGATCACGAAGAGTACATTCCATGAAGCAATTCCTGTGGAACACTACTGGTCACTGAGCTCCAGGCGGAATACTTTCCATCTCCTACCATTGTCTCCCTTCAATAGGCCAGCCAATTCTGTATTCAGACAGATAGTTTCCCTGTACTCCATGCCTCCTTCCTTTCTGAATAAGCCTACCATGGGGAAACCTTATCAAAAGCCTTGCTAAAATCTATGTACACCACATCCACTGCTCAACCTTCATCAACGTGTTTTGCCACATCCTCAAAATATTCAATAAGGTTTGTGAGGCATGACCTACCCCTCACAAAGCCATGCTGATTATCTCCAATCAAACTATGGCTTTCCAATTAATCATAAATCCTGTCTCTCAGAATACCCTCCAATACTTTGCCCACTACTGACATAAGACTGACTGGTCTACAATTCCCAGAATTATTCCTATTCCCATTGTTGAATCAAGGAATAACATTTGCCACCCTCAAATCATTTGGCACTACTCCAATGGACAGTGAGGACATAAAGATCATTCCCAAATTTCCAGTAATCTCTTCCCTCACTTCCTGTAGTAACCTCGGGTATATCCCATCTGGCCCAGGGAATTTATCTACCCTTATGTTTTTCAAAACATAAAAATAACTGAAGCTCATAGGATAAGCTGCCCTGTGAAATGTTTGCATGTTGACAGCGATATTCAGCATTTATGTAGATGGAACCGTTTAACTTTGATATGAAGAATAGGGACATACACTATTTTCTGTATGAAAAGTGGGTTGGTGGACAGTGTGGAAGGATGTTGCAGGTTGCAAGTTTCAGGGGGACTTGGATAAACTGCAGAACTGGGCTGCAAGGTGACAAATGGAGTTCATTGCAGATAAATGGGTAGTGATTCATTTTGGGAAGAATAACAGGAAGGCAGAATACTGGGTCAGTGGAAAGATTCTTGGTAGTGTGGATATGCAGAGGGATTTAGTGTTCATGTACATAGATCCCTGAAAGTTACCACCCAGGTTGATAGTGCTGTTAAGAAGGCAAACAGTGTATTAGGTTTTACTGGTAGAGGGATTGAGTTCTGCAAACTTACTAACCCATCAACTTATGCCTGTGTCCAAGTCATATATAAATATGACAAACAGCAATAGTCCCAAAACAGATTCTTGTGGCATACCACTAGTAACTGGACTCCAGGCTGAGTATTTTCCATCAACCAGCAATTGTTGCCTTCTTACAGAGAGCTAGTTTCTATTCTAAACTGCTAAATCACCTATAATCCCATGTTTCCGCATTTTCTCCAGTAGCCTACCACGTGGAACCTTATCAAAGGCTTTGCTGAAGTCCATGTACACCACGTCAACTGCACTACCCTCATCCATATGCTTGGTCACCTTCTCAAAAATCTCAGTGAGGTTTGTGAGACACGACCTGCCCTTGACAAAACCATGTTGACTATTTCCAATCAAATTGTTTTTTGCTAGATGATTATAAATTCTATCTCTTATAATCCTTTCCAAAACTTTCCTACAATAGACATAAGGTTCACTGGTCTATAATTATCTGGGTCATTTCTACTGCCCTTCTTGAATAAGGGCACAACATTTACTATCTGCCACTCCTCTGCTACTAAACCTGTAGACAATGACAACCCCAAAGATCAAGGCCAAAGACTCGGCCATCTCCTCCCTAGCTTCCCAGAGAATCCTCGGATAAATCCCATCTGGCCCAGGTGACTTGTCTACTTTCACTTCTAGAATTGATAATACCACTTCCTTCCACGATCCTTTCTAATCTAATATCCTGTCTTTCTTTCTTCTGCTCTACAATATTCTCTTTTTCCTGAGTGAAACAGAGGAGATACATTCCTTTATATCTCTCTGATTTCCACAGGATACACACACAACTTCCCACTGCTGTCTTTGACTGGCCCTATTCCTATCCTCATCATCCTTTTATTCCTCACACATATCTATAGAAAGCTTTCATGTACTCCTTTATTCTATTTGCTAAAGACTGTTCATGTTCCCTCCTTGCTCTTCTTAACTCTCTGTTTAAATCCTATCTAGCTACTCTGTAACTCTCCATTACCTCATCTGAACCATCTTGCCTCAACGTCACATAAGCCTTCCTCTTCCGCTTAACAAGAGATACAATTTCTTTAGTAAATCACGGTTCCCTTACCTTATAACTTCCTCCCTGACAGGGACATACCTTTCAAAAACACGCAATATCTTTTCCTTAAACCCGCTCCACATTTTGATTGTCCCAATCCCATGCATTTTGCTACCCCATTCTATGCCTCCTAAGTCTTGCCTAATCGCATAATAATTGCCCTTCCCCCATCTATAACTCAAACCCAGTGGCATGTATGGTCACTCTCTCCAAACTGCTCACCTACCACTAAATCGAACGCCTGGCCTGGTTTGTCATCAAGTACCAGATCCAGTGTGACCTCCCCTCTTGTTGGCCCTTTGACATACTGTGTCAGGAAACCCTCCTGCACATGTTGGACAAAAACTGATCCATCCAATGTACTAGAGTTGTAGCATTTCCAGTCAATGTTGGGGAAGTTAAAGTCCCCTATAATGACCACCCTGTTCCTTTCACTCCTGCCCAGAATCGATTTGCCAATCCTCTCTTCCACATCCCTGGAACTTTTGAATGCCAGCAGTATGACCTCTCTTCTCCTGTTTCTAACCTCAGCCCATATTACCTCAGTAGATGAGTCCTCGTCATATGCTCTTTCAGCCATCGTTATACCCTCTTTGACTAACAAAGCCACATCTCCCTCTCTTTTACCACCTTCCCTGATCTTAATGAAAGATCTAAACCCTGGAACCAACATCCATTCCTGACCTTGCTCTATCCATGTCTCAGTAATGGCCACAACATCGAAGTCCCAGGTACGTATCCATGCTGCAAGCTCACCTACTTTATTCCGGATACTCCTGGCACTGAGGTAGACACACTTCGAACTAGCTTGCTGTCTGCCAGCACACTTCTATGACCATGAAATCCTGTCCATGTCCTCCCTACTCCCATCCACCTGTGTACTGGAACGACACCTCAGGTTCCATGGGGGGATCGGATTTAAACTTACAGAATACCAAGAGGCCTGGAAAGACTGGACGTGGAGAAGATGCTTCCATAAGTAAAAGAGACTAGGATCCAACAGCACAACCTCAAAGTAAAAGTATGGTCTTTTGTATTGAGATGAGGTAGAATTTCTTGAACCAGTAGGTAGTGAATCTGTGGAACTTATTGCTACAGAAGGCTGTGGAGGCCAAGTCATTGAATGTATTTAAAACAGAGATAGATTCTTGATTAGTAAAGGAATCAAGGGTTATGGGGAGAAGGCAGCAGAATAGGGTTGAGAAACATAGCAACCTTAATCAAATCGAGGAGCAGACTTAATGGGGTGAATGGTCTAATTCCTATATCTTATGGTCTTATGGAACTGCAAGGTGGAAATTTGATTACTTCTGTTTTCTATCAACAGAGGGTTTGAAAGAAGAAGAGCAGCTTCTCAAAAAACGTAAGTTCCAGTCTGTGTGAAATGTTGTAGATATTTTTAACCAACCTGTTCAGGCATCTTACAATACACATCTAAAGCAATCAGCCCAGGCCATGAACTCTTAATTGAGAACCCACTGTGAGAGAAAGACACCTCTGAAGTTCAAACTCAGGATTTCCTCATTAGAAGATACACACTTTAACCCACTAAGCCATGGACATGGAAGTCCTGGGTCTCCTCCTCTGCCAAATTCAAGCCACACGGCGACTTGCATAAACATAGACTTCACTAGTTTCCAAATCTCCCCTCGCCCCACCTCATCCCAGATCCAACCCTCCAACTTGGCACCACCCTCTTGAATTGTCTACCTGTTCATCTTCCTTCCCATCTATCTGCTCCACCTTCCCCACCAACCATCACCTCCCACCTTCATCTACCTATCGCATTCCCAACTACATTCCCTCTAGCTCCATTTCCATCCTCCTATTTATCTCTCAGCCCCGTTTCCTCCCCCACATTCTTGATGATGGGCTTATGCCTGAAGCCTCAACTCTCCTGCTCCTCAGATGCTGTCTGATCTGCTGTGCTTTTCCAGCACCACCCTTTTCGAGTGACTCTCCAGTATCTGCGTTTCTCCCATCATGCATCATCTCAAACCTTAATGGTTTGTTTATAGA
The DNA here is from genome assembly GCF_004010195.1 of Chiloscyllium plagiosum. Lineage (NCBI taxonomy): Eukaryota > Metazoa > Chordata > Chondrichthyes > Orectolobiformes > Hemiscylliidae > Chiloscyllium > Chiloscyllium plagiosum. Next base: position 118,355,246 of record NC_057714.1, on the reverse strand, counting down.
CATCTTTAAGGGCATTTAGTTCTATTCAAAGTTATGTCGAAAAATCCAAATGAATTAAATGTCCTTTTAAATGCAATCTTAATGGCAGTCTTTCATACGGATTGGCATTATTAACACTGCAATCTAATCACCTGAACTAACTAATCTTACTGAAGAGGAATAAGCCTACCTTTTGGGTAGAACACAAATGTATAATTCTTAAGTGAAAATTAAAAGGTGAACTATATCATGTATTTTAATTACCAATGAGGCTGAATGGATATTTACATCATCTTTTATATTCATTTAATTATGCATTGCCCATTCATTCTCTTGCCAAGGCAGAATTTTATTGGCCCTGTAGAGCTTAAAAGAATGGTTAAAACTGAGGTTCTGAGGAAGGGTCACTTGACCTAAAACATTAACTCTGATTTCTCTCCACAGCTGCTGCCAGACCTGCTGAGCTTTTCCAGCAATTTCTACATTTATCCTGAAACACCATTGATAAATTGACAATTGGAAGTTCTAATAAAGATTGCACCAAAGAGGAATATGTTTTAATGTATTAATTGCTGTTTTGTGGGCTTGTATGATACATTTATGTTTTTTTACTTTTTGTAGCAGCTCTTCAAGTTAGGCTGTTTCATTTAAATATTTCTATTTTGTTAACAGTTACAATAAAGCAGAAAAAAGTTGTTGATATTGAAATGCGTAAGTATTAGAACAAAGAAAAACTAGATATGAATGACATGAGCAATTCTTTACTTTGCATAATACTTGTCATTTCATTGCTACTGCAAAAAGGAGCTATCATTTTATGGCCCAGCACTTTTAGCCAACTTGATTTATCAATAAGATCCTTTATCATTGCCTGGCAAAAATTTGCCTCAGTTCTGAAAGCCCAGTTGTGACCCACTTGACAGAGAGTGTAGAAAAGCAAAATATTATTTAACTGGAGAGAAACTCCATTATCATAGTGCAGTACAGAGGGTCCTGGGTATCATGAAAACAGACTACAAAATGTTAGTATGGAGGCACATCAATTAAGTAGAAAGGCAATTAGGATTGTTTCCTTTAGGGAAGTACTGTGCACAGTTTTAGTCTTGATTTGGAGGTGCCAATGTTAGACTTGAATGTACAAAGTTAAAACTGACACACCAGCTTATAGTCCAACAGGTTTATTTGGAAGCACTAGCTTTTGGAGCGCTGCTTTTTCATCAGATGATCGACCACTTGATGAAGGAGCAGCACTCCAAAAGCTAGTGCTTCCAAATAAACCTGTTGGACTATAACCTGGTGTGTTTCGTGATTTTTAACTTAGTTTTAGTCTTTTGTTTAAGAAGCTATGAACTTAATTTACAGCAATTTACAGAAGGCTCACGAGGTTGGTTCCTGGGATATTGGGTTGTTTTATGAGGGAATGTTGATTGGTTTATCCAAAAGCATTGAAGTTTAAAGAAATGAATCTTATTGAAATATGTAAGATATGAAGGGTACATGGTAGAAGCTTAGAGAATGGGCTGAGTTTTATAGTCACCTGCCAGTATGTGTGAAGTCAAGGGGGAGGGGCACTCATAAAATGGCCTTCTTATTGCCTTCACCCTGCTCCCAACTTGTATTCTATTTGACAGTGGATAGGCTAAATGTCAGCCATCTTCATGACCTAGGGCCAACTACGGCTCTTAAGTGGCCAATTAATGGTCCTTTTAGTGACTAATTTCAAATTTGCTGCCATCGTACCCATAGCAGGGGAGACTATGCCAGACATACAGACTGGCAGCATAGGCTGGTGTTGGGCAAGAGGATCAGGGATCTTCCTTTGAGGCCCCTTGTGTTCATCGGGCACATCTCTATCTGTTCCTCTATCACCCTCCATACTGAGCAATTCAAAACCTGACCCCCTATTTTCTCAGCCCCTCATTTGGATCTGTGAACCAGGAGCCACACAGATCCTTGACTGTCTTCAAACCTAACACCTTTGGATTCTAACTGTTGTCTCAGCAGTGGTCATTGGTAGAACCTAGCATTGCTGGGACTATACAGCTGCCAGTCCCACGAGGTGGATTGCCATTCCTTTATGGTAGTCTCCAATCCACACATGAGGGCAGAAGTCTTAACATTAGTCAGTTAGGTAGGCTTTTGGGACAGCACGGTGGCTCAGTGGTTGGCACTGCTACCTCACAGCATCAGGGTTCAATTCCAGCTTCGGCAAATGTCTGTGTTGAGTTTGCACATTCTCCCCGTGTGCGCGTAGATTTCCTTCGGGTGCTCCAGTATCTTCCCACAGTCCAAAGATGAGTCAAATATTGTGGCACTGGAAAAGCACAGCAGGTCAGGCAGTATCTGAGCAGCAGTAGAGTTGGCATTTTGGATATAAGCCCTTCATCAGGAAAGCTTATGCCCAAAATGTTGACCCTCCTGGCTCCTCAGATGCTGCCTGACTGGCTGTGCTTTTCCAGCGCCACTCTTTTCGACTCTGACTCTCCAGCAACTGCAGCCCTCACTTGCCCCTTTTCAAAGTCCAAAGGTGTACAGGTTAGGTGGATTGGCCATGCTAAATTGCCCATAGTGTCCAGGGATGTCTAGGTTAGTGAGATTAGCCATGGGAAATGCAGGGTTACAGGGATAGGGTAACGGGTTGAGTCTGGGTGAGAAGCCCTTCAGAGAGTCGGTGTGGACTTGTTGGGCTGAATGGCCTGTTTCCACACTGTAGGGATTCTGTTCTATGAATCTCTGGTTGAACGGCTCTTTTTAATCAGGAGAAAGAATACTAAACCAAATAATTTCCAGCGTTATGTTCTCCCTCTTCTCATTCTCATGCTAAGGCAGAATTTTATTGGCCCTGTAGAGCTTAAAAGAATGGTTAAAACTGAGGTTCTGAGGAAGGGTCACTTGACCTAAAACATTAACTCTGAAGGGTCAGTTTCCATGCTGTACATCTACAAGACTCTCTGACTCTGTGGATCTATATCTTAATTTATAAATCAGACTAAACTGCACCCGTAAGAAAGTTGCTGGCCACATTCTATGCAATTAACTTGTCAAATTGGCAAATAAACTCAAGCTACTGGTTAACCAATATTACTAGAATTATGCTTGAGCCAAACATTTAATAATGTTAGCACTTAACCTTTTAAGTATGTAGTTTCAATTTTATTCTTTACTTTCTTTCAATAGAAAAGCTGAAGGAAGAAGAAGCAGCTCTTCTGAAAAACTGTAAGTTTTCGAATAAGGAAAAGACATACAGAGTCTAAAACAAGGGAGCTCAATTTAAAAATAAGCGAATGCCACTTAGCATCAAGATGAGGATGATTTTCTTTTTCCAGAGGGTTGTAAAAGGTTTGAACTCTCTACCACAGAGGGCTACAGAAACTCAGCCTCTAAATACGTTTAAAGTAGAGACTGATAGATTTCATATTACCAGTAACATCAAGTTATGGGATAGTATGGGAAAAATGTATTGAAGTGTATGATCAGCCAAGTTCATGTTAAATGGTGGACAGGTTCGTTGTGATAAATGGCCTACTCCTATTCTTATGTTCGTACATTCTTATAAGTCGCTTTTACACTTTAACGATAATGGTGTAGATTTCCATGATGTCAGAAAATCTGTAAAAATACTGACTGGGACTGAATTCCAGGATTAATTTGTGGTATCCAGTCTCTGTTAACATGGTTAAGGGTCTGGACTCTTGTGGGTGACCAGCCTGCACACACCATTACTGACCAGGCTCACTCCATTGTTGGAATAGGCATCTCATGGAGTTGGCCCAACATTTCAAAAAGCTTATTCAGAGACAGTCAAGAGGGGCTGGGTCTGGATGTGATGCTTTTCAGATGCTGACTCAGTTGGCCAAATGGCCCCTTTCCACAACGCAGTGATTCTATTATCTATTCTATATCACGAACGTGTCAATTGGTCAAATTTTCAAAGTTTCAAGAGCAGAACCTACAAGCATTTGACAATCATTTATCTTGTGCAATTCAAAACAGAACAATGAATAAATAATTCTAAAAAATATCTGTCAATCAAGTAGTATTTTCTCTTGGGCACAGCTTTCTCAGGCTACAGATGTCTAGGGTCTAGTCAATTCTCATTATACATTTTTGTTCTGTACAGAATACTGTATACACTAAGACATGGAAGTGACAGAGGTTAGCACAAAGTGCATGAGGAGTTGTGAGAGGTGGGTGGAGAGTAATAGGTTAGCATAGAGGGTATGAAAGCCATTAGGGGTAAGAGGAGAGAATGCACAAATTAGCATGGGTGTGTGAGGGGTAAGAAAGGAGAGGGATGGATGGTTGTTTTCTGCATTTATTGTTTTTAATTCACGGCCGGCTTTTTAAACAGTTTATCTTGACACTCGCCAGTCCCTATGACTGCCTCCAATTTGTTCCTGACAGTAGGTACCTGCACACCCCCTCCCCAATCCTGGAATGAAAACTCTACCTTGACAAGCACTTTTGGCGAGGGAACTTGCCAACTCCTTTCCAATGTAACACTGTTGAATAATACTATTATGTAGAATGAGTGGATTATAACTCATGTCATAGTCAGTGAAGCCATATCTTTGTCAGTATGTTTCCAAACCATTACACTGAACTTCTGCTTTCATGTTCTGCCACAATATTGTTAATTTTATATAATGTACTAGAGCTGCAAAAGACATTTTAACCAACATCTCATGATAGCACATTGAACTTTAGAGAAAGGAGGGTTTGCATTTCTTCCTCTGCACCCTGGTTGAATAGTCCATAGCTACTCAGAGAAATAATATACGTGTGAGGCCTTAATAGTCTGACAGTGGAACATCCATCCATCAGCAACAGGAAGCCTGCCCCAACTCCCACTCATCTTGCACACCTCTAGCTTCTGCCATAAAATCTTCCAGGTTGGCCACCTTCCTTCTGTCTCCTCCAGCCTCACATATTATCATGGCCGCAACAGAATGAGGTCCTTAAGTGGCCATGAATTTGGCTAGAGTTAAGGGTTAATGACTATTCTAGGCAATGACTGACTCCAATAAGAGACAATCTAACCAACATCACTTGACATTCAATGGCATAATCATCACTGAATCCCTGACTATCAATATCCCGGCATTATCACTGACCAAATACTGAATTGGCTTTAAAAACACAGTGACTACAACAGCAGGTCAGAGACTAGGAATACTGAGGAGGAAAGAAGGGCTTATGCCCGAAACGTCGATTCTCCTGTTCCCTGGATGCTGCCTGACCTGCTGCACTTTTCCAGCAACACATTTTCAACTAGGAATACTGAAGCAAGTAACTCATCTCCTCACACCCTAAAACCTGTCTACCACATACAAGGCACAAGTCAGGAGTTTGATGGATGTGACTTGCCTGGATGTGAGTTGTGCCAATGACACTCGAACAGCTGAACACCATCCACTTAATTGGTATCACATTCACATTCACTTTCTTCACCACCGGCACTCAGTAGCATCATCTACAAAATGCACTGCAGAAATTCACTAAAAATCTTTAGACACCATATTTTAAACCATCAACCGCTTCCATCTAGAAGGACAAGGGCAGCAGATACATGGGAACATTACTGCCTGCAAGCTACTCAGCATCCTAATATGGAAATATATCGCCATTCCTTCAATGTCGCTGGGTGAAAATTCTGAAATGGACTGCAGTGGTTCAAGAAGGCAGCTCACAACCACCTCCTCAAAGGCAACTAGGGATGGGCAATAAATGCTCACTTTGACAGCAATCCCTACATTCCATGAGTGAATAAAAGAAACGAGCCTCAGGGTGGAGGAGCTGCTTGACGCCTTACCCACCTGCTGTTAGAGCAAAGAACAAAGAAAGTTTACAGCCCAGGAACAGGCCTGAGCCAATCCAAATCTATTGTCAAAACCTGTCGCCCAATTCATAGAACATAGAACATAGAACATTACAGCACAGTACAGGCCCTTCGGCCTTCGATGTTGCGCCGACCTGTCATACCAACCTGAAGCCCATTTAACCTACACTATTCCATGTACGTCCATATGCTTGTCCAATGATGACTTAAATTTACTTAAAGTTGGCAAATCTACTACCATTGGAGGCAAAGCATTCCATATCCTTACTACTCCCTGAGTAATTCCTAAACATCTGTATCCCTCTGCTCCTCACCTACTAATGCATCTGTTCAGACGCATCTTAAGTGAATCTACCGTGCCTGCCTCTACTATCTCTGCTGGCAATGCATTCCAGGCACCTACCACCCTCTGTGTAAAGTACTTGCCACATGTATCCCCCTTAAGCTTTTCACCTCTCACCTTGAAAGCGTGACTCTTGTTATTGAATCCTTCACATGGGAAGAAGCTTATCTCTATCTACTCTGTCTATACACTTCATGATTTTGTAAACCTCAGTCAGGTCCCCCGTCAATCTCCTTTTTTCTAATAAAAACAAACCTAACCTACTCAACCTCACCTTCCACACTAGGCAACATCCTCGTAAATCTTTTCTACACCTTCTCCAAAGTATCCAAATCCTTTTGGTAATGTGGCGACCAGAACTGTACACAGTATTCTAAATATAGCCGAAACAATGTAGTGGACAATTTTAACATGACCTGCCAGCTCTTATACTCAATATCCCGTCCAATGTAGGCAAGCATACAATATGTCTTCTTGACCACTCTATCCACCTGTGCAGCCACCTTCAGGGAACAATGGACCTGAACTCCTAGATCTCTCTGTTCATCAACGTTTCCCAAGGCTCTTCCGTTCACTGTATAATTTGCTCTAGAATTAGACTTCCCAAAATGCAGCACCTCACATTTGCCTGGATTGAACTCCATCTGCCACTTCTCTACCCAACTCTCCAGTCTATCTATATTCTCCTGTATTTTTTGACAGTCCCCAATGCTTTCTGCCACTCCACCAATCTTTGTGTCAACTGCAAACTTGCTGATCATACCAACAGTGCCCTCTTCCAGATCATTGATGTATGTCACAAACAACAGTGGCCCCAGCACTGACCCCTGTGGAACACCACTGGTCACCTTTCTCCATTTCAAGAAACTCCCTTCAACTACTACTCTCTGTCTCCTGTTGCTCAACCAGTTCTTTATCCACCTAGCTAGAACACCCTGCACACTTCACTTTCTCTATTAATTTACCATAGGGATCCTTATCAAACACCTTACTAAAGTCCATGTATATGACATCTACAGCCCTTCCTTCATCTATCAACTTGATCAGTTCCTCAAAGAACTCTATTAAGTTGGTAAGGCATGATTTACCCTGCACAAAACTATGTTGCCTATCACTGATAAGCCCATTCTTTTCTAAATATAAATAGATTTTATCTCTCAGTAGCTTCTCCAGCAACTTTCCCACCATGGAGATTGGTGCAACCGCAGGAGGTGCAAGACTTGCGCCCACACCTCCCCCCTCACCTCCCTCCAAGGCCCAAAGGAAACTTCCATATCCGCCGCAGATTCACCTGCACCTCCACACATATCATCTATTGCATCCTGATGTCAGGCTCCCTGGTCTATAGTTAGCTGGAATATCCCGAACTACCCTTCTTGTACAGGGGGACAACATGAGCAACCCTCCAGTCCTCCGGCACCTCACCTGCTACAAAGAGGTGAATGAGGTACAGATTTGAGGTGGTGGACTGGTCACTTGCTTGAAGTGTCCCAACCTTCAAACATATCAGAAAGGGTGCTGCCAATTAATTCAAAAGTGTTTTCAGATGATTTGGAGCACATATTTAATGCAGGAAAGTTGCTCACAAACACTTTTAGGAATAGAAGTCTGTGGAAGCACAGAATCTGAGGGAGAATTTGGTGGTTCAAAGCTTGCAATGTATGAACAAAAGATTACACCAAACTGTGAGTTCTTCAACAGATTGAATCTTCAAATAATTACATGTTTGATATTTGTTGTGGCATGTACAAAATATTAATCCAATATTTTCTTACTCTAAAATAGTGCAGCAACAACGTCAACAAGATTTACTCCTTGAAACACGTAAGTGCCAAATTAAAATCAAAGCTACTTTATATATTTATAATACTTTTGATAAACAGAGCAACTTGAGGTCAACTAATTACTTTGAATCTGCTCATAAAGCCATGTCATAGAGCCAGGGAGTTCTTCAACACAGAAAAAGGCATTTTGGCCAAACGAGTCTTTACAAGTCAAAAACCACAATCTAACTATTCTCAAAGTTAAAAATCACACAACACCAGGTTATAGCCGGAGATGTGTTGCTGGAAAAGCGCAGCAGGTCAGGCAGCATCCAGGGAACAGGAGAATCGACGTTTCGGGCATAAGCCCTTCTTCAGGAATGAGGAAAGTTTGTCCAGCAGGCTAAGATAAAAGGTAGGGAGGAGGGACTTGGGGGAGGGGCGTCGGAAATGTGATAGGTACTACAAACAAACCATTATCTCCCAGACCGTCCATAACCTCATCACCTCGGGGGATCTCCCATCCACCACCTCCAACCTCATAGTCCCACAACCCCGCAC
>NC_057714.1:118288616-118345840 GCF_004010195.1 Chiloscyllium plagiosum | reverse complement strand
ACCCCAGTCTGACCTATCACCCTCACCTTGACCTCTTTCCACCTATCACATTTCCGACGCCCCTCCCCCAAGTCCCTCCTCCCTACCTTTTATCTTAGCCTGCTGGACAAACTTTCCTCATTCCTGAAGAAGGGCTTATGCCCGAAACGTTGATTCTCCTGTTCCCTGGATGCTGCCTGACCTGCTGCGCTTTTCCAGCAACACATCTCCGGCTCTGATCTCCAGCATCTGCAGACCTCACTTTCTTCTCAACACCAGGTTATAATCCAACAGGTTTATTTGGAAGCACTAGCTTTCGGAGCATTGCTCCTTCATCAAGTGGTGATGCAACTGAAATTATATATTGAAAAAGACCTGGATTGTTTGTTAAATCTCTCATCTTTGAGAATGACCATGTTGGTTTCAGTTCTTTCATATGTAAATCCCAGAATTTTCTTTAAAGTTACATTCTCAAGGGAACTTTAACAATAGGTGCCATGTCGGCCCAGATAATGTATTGAAGATGGGAGGTGCTCTGTGTGAGGCTGTCTGTGCTCCAATGTTCAGACTGATTCTATTTCTAAACAAGGGATTAATAGAATCATACATGGGACTCATGTAGTTTTGGAGCAAAATAAAATGTAATTCTGCAAGTACAAATTCACCCCATAAACTGAAGTGTGTGTGTGTTTGTGAGAGAGAGAGAGAGAGAGAGAAAGGGGGTATAAGTCTGTGAGAGGGTACATGTGTGGCTGTGAGTGTGGGTGTGTATGTGTGAGCATATGAGAGAGAATGTATCTGTACCGGCTCTATCTCCGTAACCATCGAAATTCATCCATTTTAAATATATATCCAGCCCTCTTTCAAAACCTTCTATGGAATCTGCTTCCACTGCTCTCCTTGGCAGTGCATTCCAAATCCCAACAATTCACTGATTAAGGAAGTCTTTCCTCATCTCACCCCTAGCTCTCTTGCGCATAATCCCAAAATTGTGACTCTAGTTTCTGACATACCAATTTCCTCTCATTCTTCTAAACTCCAGAGAGTATAGGCCTAAGCTGCTCAATCTCTCTGCATAAGGTAAACCCCTCATCTCTGGAATCAATCTAATGAACCCTCTCTGAACTGCCTCCATTGGAATTACATTCTTCCTTAAGTAAGGGGACCAAAATGTAGCACAATACTCCAGGTGCAGTCTCATTAATGACTTGTGCAGGTGCAGCAACAATTTCCTCATGTCATGCTCTATTCCTTTAGGAATAAATGCAAACCTCCATTTGCCTAACCTATTACCTTCTGTATCCAGACTAATCTTCTGTGACTCATGCACAAGGACACCCAAACCCCTCTGTACTGAAGCACTCTGAAGTTTCTCTGCAATTAGATAATAATTCCTTCGACAAAATGGATCATCTCACACGTATCTGCAGTAAATTTTATCTACCATGTACATTTACCCAACCTATCCATATCCATCTGTACATTTCTTATTTATTCATTACAACTACTGTCCCACCTATTTTAGTGTCATCTGTAAATTTAGCTTTCTATCCCTGCACCCAAATCATTAATATAGATTGTAAATGGTTGGAGCCTGAGGACTGAACCTTGTGACACTCCACTAGTTACAGCTTAACAACCAGAAAAAGACCCATTTATCCCAACCTTCTATTTTCTGTTGGTTATCCAATCCTCTATCTAAGCTAATAATTTATCTCTAACCTTATGTGATCTTAACTTTTCATGTGGCATCTTATTGAGTGCCTTCTGGAAGTCCAGATTCTACATCCACAGGATCAACCTGATCAACATTGCTTGTTACATTTCTGAAGAACTCTAGCAAACAATACAAATATGATTTACCTTCATAAAACCATGCTGGCCTGAAGGATACTGTTAAAGGGCATCTGTATCACTCTTATTAATGACTATCTTAACTTTCTATTTCCAATCTCTGCCCAAAGTGATTCCAAATCCTGATCTCCTGAACCAAGATCATCTCTATCTACTGTGGCATGAAATCTCTGATTAACAATAGTATCATTCTACCTTTGCCTCACTTCCTGATCTGCTTGAATGTCAAGCATCTCTCAATACTTAGGATTCAATTGTTGTCATCCTGAAACATCTCTTTGTAATGGCTGACAGATTCTATTTAATTACTTCAATCCACTATCTATTCATTTACTTTATTACAAATGCTATGCACATTCAAATGCATTTTATGTTGTCTTTTTGTTATCTTTGTACTGTCTAGTCTTGATTATAAATAATTTGTTTAGATAGGGTAGACAGTGAAAGTCTTTTTCCTAGGATGATGACGTCAGCTTGTATGAGGGAGCACAACTACAAATTGAGGGGTGATAGATTTAAGGCACATGTCAGAGGCAGGTTCTTTACACAGAGAGTGGTAAGGGCATGGAATGCCCTACCTGTTAATGTAGTTAACTCAGCCACATTAGGGAGATTTAAACATTCCTTAGATAAGCACACGGATGATTTTGGGATCGTGTAGGGGGACAAGCTGAGGATAGTTCACAGGTCGGCACAACATCGAGGGCCGAATGGCCTGTTCTGCGCTGTATTGTTCTATGTTCTATGTTCAATCTACCCTTTCGTGTCATTCATTGATCCCCATTTCCAATGTTACTATTTTCCTGTCTTACCACGTTTTATTTTGAAATGTCATATCTTTCTATATTTGACCCCTTCTCTCCAATATTTAAAATCCTCTCCACTTTTCTGGTTCTGCAGTTCACAAGAACACAATTCTGGCAATGGTTAGGTGCAAACTGTACAGACCCTACTTTTCCCAGAGTGGTGCCATGGTCCACAACCTAGAACCCACTTCTCTCACACCAGTCTTTGAGCCATGCTAATTTGCTAGTTTAGGTAATAATCCAGAGATTGATCCCTTTGAGGTGTTGCTTTTTTAGTTTTTGGTTCTTTCTCCATACATAACATCCATCCTAGTTTTATCTATGTTGTTGGAATCAACATGGGCCACAACCATTGGTTTCTGCCCCTCCCACTGCAATTTTTTTTCCAGTCCTGAGTAGATGTACCAAATCCTGACATTGGGGAGATAACAGAGCCATGTGCACTCCCATTCTCTGCTGCAGAAAATAATGTCAATCCTCCTCATTATACAATTGTTACCTGCTTGTACATTTTTTGTTGCACTCCCACGTGGGTGGGTTCCTGCACTGTGGTGCCATGTCAGTTTGCTCAACCACCCTGCAGTCCCAATTGTCCAAACAGGTTGAGAGACATGCTAAAACTTGTCATACAGTTATATTGCATACATCTCCTGAATTATTGCCCTCCAGATCTCCTTATCTGTCTTAGGTGCAGCACACCCTCCTGCCTCAGAACACTGACCAAATGGTGAATCTGCCTCTTGGTTTAAAGAATCTATGTAATTTCACCATTCTTTGATGAATTACAGTGTCTGCAACTTATAAACTCTGAATCAAATCTGTATGAGTCTCAAACACTTATTGCTGACCTATTTTCCCTGCATCACAAAGGTTTCAATGCAGTCACACTTGCTGCAGCCTTAACATATCATCCATCCTGCCACCATGAATGAGTTTTATTATTTAATTGTATTAATCATGTACTTATGCAATGCTCAGTAATTTTAAATTTATTTAGTTACAATGTTTTTATCAACTAAATACTGATATTCTATCTCAACAGAAAGATCACGCCAACAAGAATGTATAATTAGACAAAGTAAGTTTTGGAATTTTCCCTTTTAAAATTGAAATATTCATAGTAATTCAAAAATAATTAATTGTAGAAAGTTCTTTGAGATATTTTAACATGATTAAAAACCACTTTTTTAATGCTAGTACTCTTTATCACCACTTCAATAAAAATCAATGCTGGAGTCTTAGGGCTTTCCAGTCCCCTGTCAGTATAATAGATGTGATTCTGACAGATTCCCCAGGTATATCATCACTCTCATTACCTGGGGAGTGGGATGTACTAAATGAACTGTTGCACTGTCTGGTGGTCACATATTCGCATTCTTGTTTAAGCTTTTCAGTTGAAGACTGACCACATCCACAAACATGTGAGCCATGAAGCTCTCAACCTCCTGTGTGCACGCTAATGCCAACTGCTGCCTAAACTCTGAAACCCAGAGTTGAAGCAACTTATGACACTTGCTGCACAAATAGTTGTCAAGGACACAGAAAGCATAGAGTGGCATTGAATAGAATTGGGCATGCACTCTATGGAGAAGCTCTGCCAGTTCTCTATCTATTTTACTGTTGCTATTAATAAAGGTTTTGGTTAGTTCAATTGGCTGGATTGCTGGTTTGCAATTCAGAGTAATGCCAACAGTGCAGGTTCAATTCCCACACCAACTAAGGTGTGGTGATTCTCAGGTTAAGCCATCACTGGTCATTCCTTTCTCATGAGAGAGCAGTCTACTGGGATAGTGACACCTTTGTCATTACTGATAAACTTTATTGCTGCTAATAAACCTTCCTTCTTTAATGAACTTTACCAGTACTAATAAACATTATTATTAATTATAATGAACATTACCTTATTTTACTGATGAGACAGATGGATATTAAACCTTTATGAATATTAATAAAGTTTAAAAATGAAAGTCACACTCACCAGACATTCCTTTATGTTTGCTTAGACCCAGTCCCTGAATTGGAAAGTTCCTTACTTCTGCCACAAGGTTACCATTGCAACTTCATCAGAAGTGCTGTGGAAACCCCATTTATAATCCACAGTCCCACTGTTAATGCCACATTCTCCAGGATGTGAACCAACAAAGTGAGTTCACAATCTTTGTTGTCAAAGAAAGTTTTTTGCAACTTAGAATGTTGCAATTTTGGAAGAAGGGAAACACAGCAGCAATGCTCAGTAGTCAATCATCTGTGATGCTGATTTGCTTTCGCCCACTCTTTTTCAAACTCGACAGCATCGTGGACACTGCTCCAGCTGCCACATCGGTAAAGTCTTCATCTGTCCTTTCTGCATACTTCCATTGCATGCTGTCACTGCTTGCACTGAAGTCCCATGCAAGATAGTATCAACCCCTGAAGCATGCATGATTGCCACAGCTACTGTTTTTGAAACCAAACCAGAATTCTTCACACACGAAAAACGAGTCCATCATTGCTGATAAGTGAAACAACTAAATCGTCACCTGTTTATTATAACTAAATAATTCTCATAGATAGACAGTTTTAGATCATGTTGAACTTAATTCTTATTATTCAACAGAAAGGAGGCTTGAAGAAAATATTAAACCCAAACGTAAGTCGAAAACAATATTTATTTAATTTACTCTTTTAATATTAGTCACTCAAGAACAGTGCAATATGTGACATATATGAAGCAAATCAAATCACCTTTTGTAATGCAATGTCTTACGCAATGCAGTGTCTTACTATGTAACGACCATACGTGAGGGAGTTATTTATGTTATCAAACAAAATTAAATTGATTGATGTCACTTAGAGAATTGGATGAAAGACCTGGTTTTTTGATGATATGAAACAAATGATTTATAATCAATATATCCAAAAGCTACTTTGCAACGGCCATCCCCTGACTACATATGCCTACCTAATTGTCTCATCCTACCCCTCAACCACCTTCCACCACACTGCTTTCCCATCCACCTGCCACCTTATTCTGTCACCACTCGCCTGCCACCTATCATGTAACCCACTTGCCACCCTACCTGCTTAACCAACTACCTGATACCCTCACCTTGTTACCTTACACATTTTCCCCATAGCTTCTCAAAAGGGCTTTGGTCTTTTTTAAAAAAAAACATTCTGAGGATTTTGGGCTGCATGCTTGGACAGCATTTGTTTCCCATCCCTAGTTACCCTTGAGAAGGTGGTGGTGAACTGTCCTCTCGAACCGCTGCAGTTGATGTGGTGTAGGTAGACTCACATTGCTGTTAACAGAGGGAATTCCAGGATTTTGACCCAATGACTGTGAAGGAACAGCGGTATATTTCCAAATCAGGATGGTGAGCAGCTTGGAGGGGAACTTGCAGATGGTGGTGTTCCCATGTATCGGCTGCCCTTGTCTTTCTAGACAATAGTAATTGGAGGTTTGCAAGGTGTTGTCCAAGCATTCTTCGTGAATTTATGCAGCGCATCTTTTAGATAGTATTCCCAGTTGAGCATCAATGGTGGTGAAAATTAATATTTGAGAATCTGGTGCCAATCATAGCCTGAAGGGTATCAAGCTTGTTGAATATTTTCAGAGCTGCATTCTTCCAGGCAAGTGAGTAGTGTTTCATCATACTCCTGATTTGTGGCTTGCAGATTGTGGACAGGCCATGAGCAGATAGGAAGTGAGTTACTGGCAGCAGGATTCCTAGCCTCTTAATTGCTCTTGTTGCCAACCATTTCTTTAGCTAATCCAGTTTAGTTTCTGGTCAATGATAACCATTGGTAACAACCCCCAGATTGTTGATAACGGAATATTAAAAACTCTATGAATGAAACACTGTCTAAGGCAAAGCTGCAATAAGCACTCAAACGAATGAGAATCAACAAAGTTTGTGACCAGTGTCAGGGCGATAGAACATAGAACATAGAAATATACAGCACAGCAAAGGTCCTTTGGCCCTCGATGTTGCACTGACCTGTGAAATTAATCTGATGACCATCTAACCATTCCATTATTATCCATTTGTTTCTCCAATGCCCATTTAAATGCCCTTAACATTAGCAAGTCCACAGGCATGCCATTCCACGCCCTTACTACTCTCTGAGTAAAGAAACTACCCCCGATATCTGTCCGAAATCTATACCTCAATTTAAAGCTATGTCCCCTCGTGTTAGCCTTCACTATCCGAGGAAAAAGGCTCTCACTGTCCAGCCTACCTAACCCTCTGATTATCTTATTGTCTCGATTAAGTCAAGTCTCAACCTTCTTCTCTCCAACAAAAACAGCCTCAATTCCCTCAGCCTTTTCTCGTAAGACCTTCCTTCCATATCAGGCAACATCCTAGTAAATGTCCTCTGAACCCTTTCCAAAGCTTACACATCCTCCCTATAACGCGATGACCAAAACTGTACTCAATACTCCAGGTGCGGCTTTACTAGTGCCTTGTACAGCTGAAGCATGACCTCATGGTTCTGAAACTCAATCCCCTACCAATAAACGGCAACACACCATATGCCTTCTTAACAACACTATCAACCTGGGCGACAACTTTCAGGGATTAGTGCGTCTGGATTCCAAGATCTCTCTGTTCATCTACAATGCCAAGAATTTTACCATTAGACCAGTACTCTGCATTCTGCTACTTCTGAAGTGAATTACCTTGCACTTTTCTGCATTAAACTTCATTTCTCACTTCTCAGCCCAGCTCTGCACCTTATCTATGTCCCTCTGTAACCCACAACATCCTTCAGCACTATCCACAACTCTGCCTATCTTAGTGTCAGTTGATGGCCTAGTAGAATTATTGCTGGAATATAGTCCAAAGCCCCAGGTAATGTTCTGAATAAAGAAGAAAGAACAAAGAAACAGCATAGGAACAAGCCCTTTGGCCCACCAAGCCTACACCAACACATTGTACATTTCTAAACCAAAAACCTTCTGGCTCTACGAGATCCATATCCGTCTATTCCATGCCTAATCACGATGCCTCTTAAACTTTGCTATCGTATCTGCCTTCACCATCTGCTCTAGCAGTACATTTCAGGCACTTACCACCCTCTGTGTAAAAACCTTGCCTCTCTCATCTCATTTAAATTTTCCTCCTTTTACCTTAAACCAGTGTCCCCTAGTAATTGACATTTTTAATCTGGAAAAAAGACTCCAACTATCTATTCTATAATTTTCTAAATCTCCGTCAGGTTGCCCCTCAGCCTCTGACATTCAAGTGAAAATAAACCGAGTTTGTCCAATCTCTCCTCATAGATAATACCCTCCAAACCAGGCAATATCTTAGTAAACCTTTTCTGTATCCTCTCAAAACCTTTCCAATTCCTTCTGGTTGTGTTGCAACCAGAATTATATGCTATATTCCAAATGTGGCCTTATGCAAGCTCTAAACAGCTGCAACATGACCTGCCAGTTGTTATACTCTGTGCCCCAACCAATGAAGGCAAGCATGCCATAATCCTTCTTTACCACCTTATCTATTTGTGTTGCCACTTTCAGAGAACTGTGGACCTGTATGCCTAGATCCCTCAGTATGTTAATACTTGTAAGGGCTCTGCCACTTACTGTACACTTCTCTCCTGCATTAGACTTTCCAAAATGCATTACCTTGCATTTGTTTGGATTTAATTCCATCTGCCATTTCTCTGCCCAAGTCTCCGGCCTATCTATATCCTGCTATATCTTCTGCAATTCTCTTCACTATTCACTGCTTTCTCAACGTTTGTGTCATCTGCAAGTATACTAATCAGACCACATACACTCTCCTGTAAATCACGTACATACTACAAACAACGGGAGTCCCAGCTACCTTAAGGCTTTTCAAAACAGCCAACTCCTACTCCTTTTTATATCAACTTGCCCTAGAACATCAACATAAGCATTTCTAGACTCACCATCCACCATCTCTGGATCAGTGGTGCTGGAAGAGCACAGCAATTCAGGCAGCATCCGACGAGCAGCAACCTCACCATCCACCATGTTCTTCTCCTTTGTGAATACCAATTCAAACTAGTTGTTAAGCATCTCACCCACATCCTCTCCAGGCATAAATTTCCTCCTTTGTTCTTGAGTGCACGTACTCTTTCCTTAGCTCCCCATGGTTCCTCAAAACTCAAAAATACATTGGGATTTTTAAAAAATCCTATTTGCCAAAGAAATTTCTTGGCCTTTTTCAGCCCTCCAAGCTCATTGTTAAAGTTCTCTAAGGGGACTGGGATTTGAATGCTACCATGGAAAACGGTGGAATTTGAATTCACGAACAAATCTGAAATTAAGATTCTAATGACAAGCTTGAAACTGTTGTCATTCATCAGGAAAAGCCCATCTGGTTCACTAATATTCTTTGGGAAACTGGTGTCCTTTTGTGACTTCAGATCTGGAGCAATGTGACTCACTCTTAAAACATGATTGACACCCACATCCTCTGAATTAATTTTTTTTAAAATTCCAGCTGAGGCCTGCAAAACTGTGAGATTTCTTAAACACTTGTTCAGGGAAAGTGGGCCTCGTTGGCTACGCCAGCATTTATTGCCTAACACTTACTGCCTCAATCATAAATAAGAGTCATCCATATTACCACAGATTTGGTCTGGTAAGGATGGCAAATTCCCTCCGCTAATGAACCAAATGTTTGTATATGATAATCGACAGCAGTTGCATGATGACCATGAGACCAGCTTTTTATCCAAGGTTGTTATTGAGTATTGATTCCATTGCATGATTCAAAACCATGTCTCCAAAACATCAGCCTGAGTTTTGGTTTGCTTGTCCAGTGATATTACCATTAAACCACAATCTGCTCTGGTGTTGTCTTTGGGTCAATTTCTGATATGGAGTCATCCAGTCATAGACTTGGACAGCACAGAAACAGACCCATCCGTCATGCCAACCAGATATCCTAAATTAATCTCATCCCATTTGCAAGCATTTGGCCCGTATTCCTCCAAATGTTTTCTATTCATATACCCATCCTGATGTCTTTTAAATGTTGTACTAGCCTCCACCATTTCCTCTGGCAGTTCATTCCATATACACACCACCCACTGCGTAAGCAAGTTGCCCTTGCTTCTCTTTTAAAGAGGGCGGCACTGCTGTCTCATAGCACGGACCTGGATTCGATTCAAGCCTCAGGCGAGTGTATGTGTGGAGTTTGCACATTCTCCCCGTGTCTGGGTGGGTTTCCTCCATGTGCTCCGGTTTCCTCCCACAATCGTAAGATGTGCAGGTTAGGTGAATTGGCCATGCTAAATTGCACATAGTGTTCAGGAATGTGTAGGTTAGGTGCATACGTCAGGGGTAAATATAGGATAATAGGGTAGGGGAATGGGTCTGGGTGGGTTACGCTTCGGAGGGTCAGTGTGGATTTGTTGGGCCGGACAGCCTGTTTCCACACTGTAGGGATTCCATGATCTATGATAAATCTTTCCCTTCTCAACTAAAACCTATCCTCTCTGGGGATAAGACCTTGGCTATTCACCCTTTCCATGCCCCTCATGATTTTATAAACCTCTATAAGGCTCCGATACTCTCGGGAAAATAGTTCCAGCCTACTCAGCCTTTCCCAATAGCTCAAACCCTCCAACCTTGGCAACATCCTTATAGATCTTTTCTGAACTCTTTCAAGTTTAACAACATCTTTCTATAGCAGGGAAACTAGAATTGAATGAAGTATTCCAAAAGTGGCCTCCCCATTGTTCTTTATAGCCGCACATGACCTCCCAACTTCTCTGCTCAATGACGAATAAAAACAAGCATACTCACATTTATCTAAATTAAACTCCATCTGCCACTCCTCGGCCCATCTCTCAAAGCCCGAGGCTGATGTTCTGAGGGCACAGGTTCAAATCCCACCATGCGGTGAAATGTAAAACCAATTTTAAAAAGAATTAAAAGCAAGCCTAATGTTGACCACATACCTATGGTTGATTGTCATTAAAATTCAGTCTGATTGATCAATGTAATTTAAGGTCCTTAGCTGGTCTGGCCAACTAGACGCGTATCAACACTGTGAAATGACCCAACAAACAACTCAGTTGAAGGACAATTTGGTATGGAAAGCATATACTAGTAGCCTTGCCAGTAACATCCACAATCTAGCAACATTCCTGATGAAGGGCTTTTGCCCAAAACATCAATTTTTCTGCTCCTCGGATGCTACCTGACCTGCTGTGCTTTTCTAGCACCACTCTAATCTAGACTCTGATCTCCAGCATCTGCAGTCCTCACTTCTGCCTCGAAACATCCACATCCCATACAACAATACAAAAAGCTTTATTTTAAGATGTATTATTCAGAACCTCCTATAGTCAGATTCTTTCCATCAATAATCAAGGAAGTAACTTCTTGACAGTCCTGAACCATCTCTCCTTTCTCCATACAATCTAAGAAAATATAGAGTCATAGAGATGTACAGTACAGAAACAGACCCTTCAGTCCAACTTGTCCATGCCAACCAGATATGATAAATTAATCTAGTCCCATCTGCCAGCATTTGGTCCATATCCCTCTGAACCCTTCCTATTCATGTACCCATCCAGATGTTTTTCTCCTCCACCATCTCCTCTGACAGTTCACTCCAAACAAGCACCACCATCTGCACGAAAAAATGTAGATTCCTTTGGTCCATTTTAAATCTTTTCCATCTCATCCTAAACCTGTGTCCTCAAGTATTGGACTCCCCTACCCTTGGGAAGACTTGTTCTCTTTGCACTACAACCACAGTTTTAATATTTTCCTAATGGCCCCTTTTCTAACGACATCTTTAGATGTTCCTTTTACTGCAATCAGTCTCCTAGTTGACTTTCAACAATTGCTTTGGTATGCCTAGTTTAATTACAATGGAAAGCATGTTATTTTCTTTCTATCTTGGATTAATGATCATATTGAATAGTGGAGAATTCTTACCGGACCAAATGGCCTTACATCAGTTCCTAGTTTCTATTTTTCACCAACTTCTCAAGGGCAACTAGGAATGGAAAATAAAGCACTGGTCCATCCAGCCAAGCCTCCAGCCCATGAATAAATAATGAAACACCTGCTTTCTGACTAATGCTAGATTTAAAAATCATTCCAGAAGTTTTTTCAAATGATTATGCTTTTTTTAAAATTAACACATGCAAAAATAATCAACACACATCTGCCTCCATTTTGAAATGAAAACTCCAATAATGAAACATATATAAAAATCTTAGTTTTTACAAGAGGTTAAAGGGAGTTAACTTTGGTGAATGGGTTTTTATCAATTAGGATATTAGATTAGATTAGATTACTTCCAGTGTGGAAACAGGCCCTTCGGCCCAACAAGTCCACACCGACCCGCCAAAGCACAACCCACCCAGACCCATTCCCCGACATTTATCTCTTCACCTAACACTATGGCAATTTAGCATGGGCAATTCACCTAACATATCTTTTTGAAAAGTTTAAAAAGTCAACTCATCAAAATAGACATTAATAACTTTAGAGTCGAGAGTGTGGTGCTGGAAAAGCACAGCAGGTCAGGCAGCATCCGAGGGGCAGGAGAGTTGATGTTTTGGGCAAAGGTCCTTCATCAGGAATAAGTTTACTTAATTACAGAATGAATCCTAAGATCTGCCTATGAAGGGTTAAAGTTGAGTTGACGTGGAGGGTAAAAGAGCAAACAGTGATGCATTTGGGGCATAGGTTGGCATGCAGTGATCTGAAGTTTAACATAAGAGCTGCAGAGAGCCTAGAGAATTGGTTATAGGAAGCAGAGGTTAGCATGGAGGATACAAGGAATCATAACGTGGTATGGATTGGGCATGGGGAGGATGGAGAAGGCGAGGATGTGTGAGAGATGAAAGTTGAAGGTTTTTTTTTAATTCTTCTTTAACGCTGCAAAAATGTACCACAGCAATGAAGAAGGCTTTCCCATAGCCCTCCTAAACACCCAAAAGCCCTATTCCTGACTCCAAAAACATTCCATGTCAGCAAGCAGAACAGCTATGAACATCAATCCCCAAATTTCTGAGGTACTCTTTTCCAGGCTGGCTTTGCTGAGGTGGAATTGTTCTAATTCTTTACTTCTTATCCACTGGCAAAATTTCAGGTCCAGGACATTAAAGAGCGTTTCTCCTTTAAGTCAAAAGTAACAGTTCATTTAAATAAAAAATAAACTTCCAGAAAATTATTAAATTGGAAACTTGTTAAAGGTGTCACAATACCACTGGTACGTCATTACTGGAAGTGTACTGAAAGTACCACTTACACATTTAAACAGGCTAACTTCACAATTTTAATAAGCAGTTAATGATTGACAAAAAATTTAAAAGTCAAAAGTTCAAACAAAATTATACTCACTGAGTATCCAAACAGTGGAATAAAACTCCATGTCAATTCTTTGTCCACAGGAGGGATAAAGCGTGATACAGCTGAAATTAAAAGACGTAAGTAATTGAATGAATGAACAATCAAACTGTATTTGAATTTTGACACTTGTAACCCGTGGATTTCAAAAATGTCATCACAAAGATGACATTTGTAACTTTAAGATTCAGTTGTAACTTTACAGTATGATTTTTGACTGAGCTTTACATTTTCAATATAGCAAAACCAATTCAATATCTCTTTTTTTTTACATCATTATTTGTTCCATCATGCAATAGCTCCAAAGCATGGGCACAAATAGCAGGAGACAGTCCTATCCACCTCACTAAAAGCTGGGTGAAAGATAGCTTAGGTGCTGAATATTGTAATCAGGCTCATAGCCAGAAGACTCTATATTGAGGTTTGGTGTAGTATCACTTGTCCATTAAGTAACAAGCTTCACATAAAAATGATTGAATCTTAGAATGACAGTCTTATCGTGGACAATATTTCTCCCTGGTGCAATAGGCCCAGAACAAGACGCTTAGGATTTGTGAGAGGTTGTTTCATACTCAGTTGAGGTGGAATATCTCACTCAGAGGGTGATGAACATATGGAATTGTCTACCACAGAAAGCTGCACAAGCCATGTCATTGAATATATATATATATGAGAAAGAAATAGACTTCTAGAGTTTAAGATGTGAAGGGATATGGAGACAGAACAGAAAAATGGAGCAAATTTAAAGGATCAGCCGTGAACATGTTGAATGGCAGCATGGGGTTGATGGGCTGAACTGCCTACATCTGCTCCTAATTTCAGTGATGTGAATTCCACATCGATTTTCTGATTCTTTCTGAACAGACAGGAATGAAATTAGCAGACGTAAAATTTATCTCACCATATGCAAACAATGATGTTGATTTTTTTTTCAATGACTTGTACTGGTACCCTTATCCATTGATTTTCAGCTCTTTACCAAAATTGCAGGGCTGACTACAACATACAAGGATTTCAAGTTTTACAGAAAAAGCAAACTAAAGTATATATGCAATAAGATTTTAAGTTCCAGAGTTTCAAATAGTAAGACGTATTCTTCCTTGACAGAAAATTGCAAGAATGATATCTTGCGAAAGGTAATCTCAATAAAAACAAAGAGTTTTATGGAAATAAATACTGTCAGTGATGTAAAACAGGCTGTGAACCGGTTATCATCTATATTACATAATCACACAAAATTAAACTCTGTCCCACTTTAGAGACTACTTTATGAAGTTTGAAACCAGATCTCACAAAAGTTTTTATTTTTGAGAAAGGAGGAAACGCTTTACTATGTACCATTTTAACAACTTTAATTTTTTTTTCACCAGAGAAGGCTGCTATTGAAAAATTAGAAAAAGGTAAGTACATATTCAAAAATACTTTATTTGAAAAGATATTTAAGCTCTGGTTAAAAATGAAAGTACTGCTCATTGGGATATCATGCTAACATTTAATATTCTTTTCTCTGTTGATTGACAGCAGCAAGGTAGAGAATTCCACAAACTCATTAGACTTCAAAAAAGTGATATATCATATCTCTTTCTTTACAAATACATTGTTAATATACGATGTGGAGGAGCCAGTGTTGGACTGGGGTGGACAACATTAAAAATCACACAACACCAGGTTATAGTCCAACAGGTTTATTTGGAAGCACTAGCTTTCGGATCACAGCTCCCTCATCAGGTGTTTGTGAAGTAGGGGACCATAAGACACAGAATTTATAGCAAAAGAGTCAAAGGGAATAAGGGAGAAAAATCTCTTTCGAGTTGAAGTCATCCCAAGCACAAAAAAAAAGGTTTGTAGTTGCTCAATGTCTATCATCTCAATCCCAGGACATCTCAGGAAGAGTTCCTCAGGATAGTGTCTTAAGCCTAACCGTCTTCATCTGCTTCATCAGTGACCTTTCCCCCCATCATAAGGTCAGGAGTGGGAATATTTGCTGAGATGTTCACTCTGGGAGGTCACACTGACCAGAAACTGTGGACAAGCCATATAAATGCTGTGGCTACAAGGGCAGGTAAGAAACTTAATTCTACTAGAGGCAGGAAGGCAACAGGGTTAGGGATGCTTCCATACTGCCCTTACTGCATCCATCGCCACTTCCAGGTTCATAAGGTTATAGCCCACGACTGCGTTTCAGAAATATCCAATTGGCCATAAAGTACTTTGGGTATCCTGGAGTTATGAATGATGATTTATAAAATGTGAAATATATTTGCAATATGATCAAATACCATTTCCACACCTACAACCTACTCACTGAAGTGCAGTGGTTCTGTCAAAATACAAACTAACCCATGACCTTAGTACAAACTAGGTCCAAACATGAACAAAGGACATGAATTCAAGAGGTGAAGTCAAACTATTTGCTCGAAATCAAAGCAGCATTTGAGCAAATGTGGCATCAAGGACCCTATTAAAACCGAAGTCAATAGATTCAGGAAAATTTTTCACAAGTCAAATCACATTCTGCACAAAAGTAGACGGGTTTGAGTAACTGTCCCCTCATATTTGTACTCTTGGGGAGGTGATGGCCTCATGGTATTATTGTTGGACAGTTAATCTAGAGACCCAGGGAACATTCCAGAACCTGGGTTTGAATCCCAAAGCAGATGGTGGGATTTGAATCCAATAAATATCTGGAAATAAGAGTCTAATGATGACCATGGACCTATTGTTGATTGTTGGAAAACCTATCTCGTTCACTCATGTCCTTTATGGAAGGAAACTGCCAACCTTACCTGGTCTGGCCTGCATGTGACTCAGACCCACAGCAATATGGTTGACTCTTAACTGCCCTCTGTGCAATTAGAGATGAGTAATAAATGCTGAATACATTTTTTCAAAAATCAGTAACTTATTTTTCATGCAGTACAAATTATTCCCTTTGAAATTCTGTACTTATGCATACATCCTCAAGAGAGCAAGAGGAAGATTTTTGATAGCATTTCTCTTCAACAATATTGAACAGAATGGAGGTATTAACTCTCACAACTGCAATGATGGCAGGTTCAGAGGAAATTTCTTTAAAATGATATCTTATAATTCAGAGTTCAAAATTCAGATTTCTAAATTCTAAATTGTACATCAGCTGTCTCTTTAGGGAAGTCTGTATCTGCATTGCCTAAGAATAATTTTAAATGCAACTCTGTTGTTTTGAAATTCTCTTCCAAACATTTTAACATTTCATCTATGTAGTTAATAAAGATATTCAAGTTGGCATTAGACTTTTGTTTTTAACTGTAAATTATTAACTATCTACTATTCTCTATTGATAGATTGGTTGTTGATTGAAGAAAAACAACTTTTACAAAAACGTAAGTTCCTGAGAATTTGATTTGTGTTGTAAGGGCTGCACAATTATATAAAACATTGCTGGTCTGTGGTTTAGTGGCACAACCAGTAAACAGTAATCTCAAGTGATTTTTTGAACTTTTATTGGAATATACATTGGTAAGAATCCAACAGTAACAAATAGTTAAAACTAGCTTGATTAGATAAAGCCCCCAGAATGAGGAGACTCTCTGAGACTCCTGCTTATTTTTTTTCTCTTACACACGAGATGTGGGCAGCCAGCACAGAAAGGCAAGGATTAATTAGAGATAGACAGCATGGATTTGTGCATGGGAAATCATGCCTGACAATCTGATTGAGTTTATTGAAGAGGTGACTATGAAGATAGATGAATGCTGTCTACATGGATTTTAGTTGAAAAGTGTGGTGCTGGAAAAACACAGCAGGCCAGGAAGCATCCAAGGAGCAGGAGAATCGACATTTGGGGCATAAGCCCTTCTTCAGCCTGAAACGTCGATTCTCCTGCTCCTTGGATGCTGCCTGGCCTGCTGTGTTTTTCCAGCACCACACTTTTCAACTCTGGTCTCCAGCATCTGCAGTCCTCACTTTCTCCTACATGGATTTTAGCAAAGGCCTCAAAAATGATTAGTAAACTTAGATCATACTGGATCCAGGGAGATTTAACAAATTGGATACAAATTAGCTTGATGGTAGATTGTATCCTGTGGTAGTACAGAGTGATTATTCAGACTAGAGGCTTGTGATCAGCGGTGTCCCACAAGGATTGGTGCTGGGTCCACTGTTGTTCATCATCTATGTAAATGATTTGGATGAGAATATAGGAGGCATGGTTAGTAAGTTTGAGGATGACACCAAAATTAGTGGTATGATGGACAGTGCAGAAGGTTATCTAAGAGTTAAAAAGAGATCTTAATCAGCTGAGCCAATTTGCCAAAGAGTGTAGAAGGAATATAATTTAGATAAATGGAGGTGTTGTATTTTGGTAAGACAAATTAAGGCAGGACTTTCACAGTTAAATGTAGAGCCCTGGGGAATGCTGTCAAACAGAGAGACCTGGGGGTTCAGAAAAACAGTTTCCTGAAAGTGGCATCACAGGTAGACAAGGTGGAGAAGAAGGCATTTGGGACACTTGCTTTCTTCTGTCAGAGGACTGAATATAGGAGTTGGGACATCATGTCGTGGCCGTACAGGACATTGGTTAGGCCACATTTGGCGTACTGCATACAATTCTAATCAGTCTGCTGTAGGAAGGATGTTCTTAAACTGGAAATGGTGCAAAAAGATCTACAGGAATTTTCCGGATCTGGACGGTTTGAGTTATAAGGAGAAGCTGCAGAGGCTGGAATTTTATTTTACCTTGGAGCTTAGGAGGTTGAGAGATGATGATATAGAGGTTTATAAAATCATGTGGGGCATAGATAAGGTGAATAGCCAAAATCTTTTCCCTCAGGTAAGAGAGTTCAAAACTAGAGGGTAAGAAGGAAAAGATAAGGAAGGGACCCGAGGGCCAACTTTTTCATGCAGAATGTGTTGAGTATATTGAATGAACTGCCAAAGGAATTGGGATAGGCAAGTATAATTACAACATTTAAAGATATTTGGGCAGGTACATGGATAAGAAAGGTTTGGAAGGACATGGGCAAGTGAGACTAGTTTTAGTTTTAGTTTGAGAAACTTGGTCGTTTGGATGTGTTCGGTGAAGGGTCTGTTTCCATGCTTTATGACTCTAGTAAAACATAGCGGAAGGTCAGAAGGCATCACAAATACCCAAAAAGAAATCAGGTGAGGAAAAGGGATGAGTCAGAGGTAAAGGGAGGGTAGGAATGTTTGAAAGGGCTAGTGTATGCCTGAGTTGTTGCAGCTTGCATTAATGTCTAAAGGAAAGCAGCATGGTGGCTCAGTGGTTAGCACTGCTGCCTCACAGCGCCAGGGACCCAGGCTTGATTCCTACCACGGGTCACTGTCTGTGTGGAATTTGTACATTCTCCTGTGTCTGCGTTGGTTTCCTCCCACAATGTGCAGGTCAGGTGATAGGTGTGTTAGGTAGGGGAATGGTTCTGGGCGGGTTACTCTTCAGAGGGTTGGTGTGGACTTGTTGGGCTGAAGGGCCTGTTTCCATACTGTAGGGAATCTAATCTCAAAAGAACAAATTTCATGTTGATCAAGCTGCTGAGTGGCAGGACTGTGGGTCAAAGGAGTCAGAATGCTAACTCTGTTTTCTCTTCACAAATGCTGAATTTCTCAGCAATTTCTGTTTTTGGTTGTTTCAGATCTCCAGAATCCAAAGTTTTTTTGTTTTACCATATAATTAAGTCCCTTTTTTGTGTCTAACTAATGCCTCTTCAGAACATTTCACTGCTTTCTATTTCTTCAATAGTGACAACTAAACACCTTTGCAGTTCATTATTAATAAAGAAGGCTGCATTTCAATAATTTTGTTCTTTATTGACAGAAAAGATGCTAGCAGAACGAGCTGCAGAAATAGGTATGTTTGTCATTACGAAAGTCAACATCAAAGACAGTTAGGCTGTGTTTTCTTTTAAAAAAGTAGTTTAAGTGGAGCAAAGTGACTCCAGAAATAGGTGAACTCTCCTGTAATTCTGCTGAACGGAACATGAACTCTACCAAGACCTGGAAATACAAGACTCTGGATTGCCGTGATCTTTTGTAGCTATATTTGGCCAAGGGTTTGCACAAGGGGAGATATAGGCAGAGGTCAGTATGCTGAACGGCAGGTATGAATTTCACAGAAGAGGGATTTTCAGGCCTTGATTCTGACTAAAGCCCCAGAAATAGTAAGGAACAATTCTTTTAGAAGATATTTGCAATTTGGCCATTTTTGAAATATTGCATGCAATTCTGGTCTCCTTCCTATCGGAAAGATGTTGTGAAACTTAAAAGGGTTCAGAAAAGATTTACAAGGATGTTGCCAGGGTTGGAGGGTTTGAGCTATAGGGAGAGGCTGAATAGGCTAGGGCTGTTTTCCCTAAACCATCGGAGGCCGAAGGGTGACCTTATAGATGTTTATAAAATTATGAAGGGCATGGATAAACAACAAGGTCACTTCCCTGGTGGGGAGTCCAGAACTAGAGGGCATAGGTTTAGGGTGAGAGGGAAAAGATATAAAGGGACCAAAGGGGAAACCTTTTCACGCAGAGGGTGGTGCGTGTATGGAATGAGCTGCCAGAGGAAGTGGTGGAGGCTGGTACAATTACAGCATTTATAAGGCAACTTGATGGGTATATGAATAGGAAGGGTTTAGAGGGAGATGGGCCAAGTGCTGGCAGATGGGACTAGATTAGGTTAGGATATCGGGTCGGCATGGACAAATTGGACCGAAGGGTCTGTTTCTATGCTGTACATCTCTTTGACTCTAACTGCAGCACCCTGACAAAGGGAGTACTTTCAAAGTTATTTTCACTGTTTCTCGGGAAAGGATCTTCAGCAACTCAGCCAAGACCTTGCATATGGGAAGATTTCCCAGCAATATGGATGGGTCAGTGTCTGGAATTCTTCCTTTATTGGCATGGATGTCTCCAGTCTCATTAGAGTCCTCAGACACTGAAGAATTCCAAGGTCAGCAGATAGGAATCCTCACTTCCTGATTCCCCAAGGCCTGTCCACCATCTACAAGGCACCGTTCTAACCCCTTAACATTTGTAATCTTCAGATCTGTTACAAAATCTCTGTTAGAATTCAATCAAAACTATTTAAATATGGAATAGGTGAAACTGATCAGAATAAGTTCAAAAATATAAGTTGAAAAGAAAAAGAAATGGATCTAAGAAGCATTGCTTCTATGATTACTGGAAAATGTGTGAATAACTCTTCACTATTAGCAATCAATACTCACAATGGAATTATTTAACCCACTTAGAACTTAAGCAAATCTATTCCCTCTCAACAGAAGAGATGCTCCAGAGTGAAACAGATCAAATACGAAATCGTAAGTTACAGTAAAAAATGAGTTAGTATTAAAGACATTTCAGTGTCTTGTTGAAAATCTAATGTAATATTAAAAGTTGTGTTACAATCCAAAGGAGGATTGTACTTCATTGTTTTGAAACCTTAAGAAATGAGACTGAATTAAGAGTAGAATAAGAGTAGAATATTAATTCTAAGATTAGTTATTAATCTTCAGAGAAAAGATGTTCTATTCTTAACTTAAAAGATATTATGAAGGGAAAAACCATACAAAAGAAGGTCCTCCTATTCTAAATATGATTGACATCTGATCTCAAATGTGACATGGTATTTTACCTAAGTTAGGAAGTATAAGGACCTCACATCATATTATTAAGAAAGTCCTGCATCAAATAGATTTGGGTAAAAGATGATTTAATGTGAAAAAATTAATATCCAACTAAGATTTCTTGGGCATTTATGAAGTGATGGGAATAGTAGACAGCTCACACCCAGTCTCATTAGAGTCCTCAGACACTGAAGAATTCCAAGGTCAGCAGATAGGAATCCTCACTTCCTGATTCCCCAAGAAAGAAAATAAATCAACATATTGCTAAGAAGCCAGTCCTGCGGCCACAGGACTTTGAGTATCGAGGAAAACATCAGGAGTGTGAAATTGAAGTTTATTGAATTCTTAACAATGACTAGTAACCCTTATTTAAAACATAGAATAGTACAGCACAGTACAGGCCTTTCAGCCCTCAATGTTGTGCCCACCTTTTACCCTACTCTTAAGATCAAATGAACCTATATACCCTTCATTTTACTATCATCCGCGTGCCTATCCAAGGGTCGCTTAAATGTCCCTAGTGTATCTGATTGTATTCCCACTGCTGGCAGTGCATTCTGCGCACCCACCCCTCTCTGTGTAAAGAACCTATCTCTGACATCTCCCCTAAACTTTCCTCCAGTCACCCTAAAATTATGCCCCATCATGACAGCCATTTCTGCCCTGGGGAAAAGTCTCTGGCTATCCACTCTATCTATGCCTCTCATCATCTTGTACACCTCTATCATGTCACCTCTCATCCTCCTTTTCTCCAATGAGAAAAGCCCTAGCTCCCTCAGCCTTTCTTCACAAGACATGCCCTCCAGTCCAGGCAGCATCCTGGTAAATCTCCTCTGCACACTCTATAAAGCTTCCAAATCCTTCCTATAATGAGGCGACCAGAACTGAACACAACATTCCAAGTGTGATCTAACCAGGGCTTTATAGAGCTGCAGCATAACCTCGCAGCTCTTAAACTCAATTCCCTACTAATGAAAGCCAACACACCATACATCTTCTTAACAACCCTATCAACTTGGATGGTAACTTTGAGGAATCTATGGACATCTTTATTTACATATGGTGGGCAGACTGCCAAGGTAGGTACTGCCTATTGCATGTAATCAATTAAGGATTGGATTAGAAGGTGGTGTCCGAGATATGTGCCCTTTTTTAGGTGGGCTTCACACTACCACTGAACACATTTAATTGAGCATGTAAAATCCAACCACCGAATCAAATTAGCTATCGATCCATCTTAGGAAATGTTTGTCAACAGAAGTATGTCTTTTTTCTTTATCAAACAACATCTTCACATTCTTTAGTGTTGCTATTAAAACTTTATATATTAGCCCCAGATTTGTCATTTTCACTGCATCCAACCGTAATAAACACCTATTGACATTTATTACTGATTACTGATGATGTTAAAGTAGAATTCACAAATTTACAATGGATTCAGAATATCAATGGAAAATGTTAAAATATACATCTAATATCTCCAAGAAAATATAAACATGTTCCCAATCTTAAATCTTTTGAGGAACACCACTCAATGCATGGCATCATGGGAGAGCTTCTACATATTGCTGGATAAATGAGAAGTAGTCAAGTTATCACACCCTTTTCAGAGCACTACCTATTGTATTCTGATAAGAGTTCAATTACTAACATATTGAAAAGCTTGCAGACACTTAGATAGCTTTTCAGTATATTAGTGAACGAGTATAGGTGACAAGTAAGTGAATGCGTCGGTGTGTAAGTGGATAGGGAGGATGAGATAAGTGGGTAAAGGACTGGGTTGGGTGAGAAAGGGAGTTAGGACACCAGCTGAAGTTCCTGTCATTGAGAAAATCTTGTGCCACCGTCAAGCTGTCAGCTCCTAACATCCTTTCACTGCTTTTTACTGAGGTCTACCACATTACAGGCCATCTTCAGGGGACTAGTAAAATGTAGCTCACTGTCTCTGAAGAAACATAAATACCAATCACCCTAAAATTATGCCCCATCAATCAATTCCCCAATAACAGGTAGAAAATGTAAAATATATCCCAATGTCTGGGAGGTGCTTCCAACCACTCCAAATAGACAAAGATGATATCACATTTTATGTTAATGCTGTTATCACCTGAAGAATAAGTATGATCCTACCAAGGAATATTTATCAAATATGGTAATGCTTCTTGTAACTAAATAACGATTGCAGTTCAATTTTACTGATCACTTGCTAGTTACTGTGAATGCAGCCATACAACTCCATAATTCTATTCTCTGTCAATAGAGCGGGAAATGCTTCATCATGAACTGCAAAACGAACAAGGCAAGTATTAGATTTCAAATTAATACAACTATTCTTTCATATTTTTCTTTATTGTTTGAATGAAATTCAGCCTTTGGATACAAATTAGACATTCATAAAGCCTAAAGATCAAAACACTTTCCCAACCTGACTCGGGAGCCCTTTACAAACAGTGGCAGGATCCCAATTTGGGGATTCCTAAATCCTGAATTCTGGGCTTTCTGATTTTCAAAAAGCATTTTTTAAGGATAAGATCTGGTTCAACCCCCAACTTGGCCAAATCCACTGCCCACATCAGCTGGCCCTTCTCTTCCACAATTTTTATGGTGTTAGGCAATGAAAAAGTATTGGAAGTGTCATGGTTCAGGCACAACTGAAGGCGCAATGAATCATGGTCTGCATGATGAAATCTTTTGGAAATTAAGAACGTCATGTCGCATATCAAGTTATGACAAGACACATCCCCTACAGCTGTTATGCTCATAACTCAAAGTATGTCTCTCTTCAAATAATAAAAGAAATAACTGCGAATGCTGGAGATCTGAAACAGTAACTGAAATTCCTGGAGAAACTCAGCAGGTCTGGTAGGTAAAAAAACAACAGTAAATGCTGTATACTTATTGAAATATTTCCAAGAATTTCAATCAACGCGATCAAATCCTGTTCTGTTCTTATCTTTTGTCACAAGCAAGTCTTAGTAAGCCTGTTCTAGCCACACTGATGTACTGCTAGATCAAACATAATGCTGAAACTGTGCAAACAAGCTACAGTAATGGATAGTTGCTTTTCCTAAGGTTACTGTGCGCAAGCAGTGGGCAGTGGGCAGGTTTTGGCCTTTATCCTGACATGCTCGCCTTTCTGTCACTTTCACACACTTTTCCTACATCACCTACAACATCTGCTCAAAGTTAAAGTGCCTGACCCCTGTCCATGCTCGTCACTGCCAGCTACTGGCATTTAGGAACAAAGGAAATGTTCCTATAACACTGACAATAGTCACATGTTTCAAACAGCTCCATTTTGATATTATGTTAGTTAGCCTTATTTTAATGAAGATTTCAACTAAGACTTTTTTTTACTGTTTAAACAGAAAAGCTCCAATGTGAGGAAGATCAGCTTGCAGAATTGAGTAAGTATGAGAAAATTAAGCATATACTGGTCATTTGCGCTTTATGGTCAAAAAGTTGTTTCACAACACAATGAGAAGATCAATAAAAATGGTGATTGATTTTACAACTAATTGAAACACAGGCATGATAGCGTCATTTAAGATATATCTAGACAAATTCGTGAATGGGCAGGGAGCAAAGGGATACAGACCCTTAGAAAATAGGTGACAGATTTAGATAGAGGATCTGGATCAGCACAGGCTTGGAAGGCCAAAGAGGCTGTCCCTGTGCTGTAATTTTGTTTGTTCTTTGATCTTTGAGAAGTGTCACTTTCAGATTGGCTGCCAGCTCTTAGAATCAGGAAATTCCTCCAGATGATTCCCATGAACCTACCTATGACCAGAAAAGTTCCAGAGAGGCATTAAGTTAGAACGGACACAATGGAATTTGCCATGGTAGAACTGCCTCTGGTTCTTCAATCAGTTAACAGGCCCAACATATCTATAATGACTGAGTTCAACCCATTGACATTACTTCATTCAATAACTTCAACTGATGAATTGCTCTGAAACTATAATTTTCCAATATCAGTTGACTTTAAGTAAGATACACCACATCCAAAAGCAAACTCAGATGCTAGGAATCCAAACTGAAAACAGAGATTGTTGCAAATACTCCCATACATTTCTTCTGAAAGAAACAATAATTTACTTTCAAGGTTTTCAAATTTCATAAACAGAATTTGTTACTTTTGATGTGGCCTTAACTACATTGGATAGACCAAAGGCAACAAATGACCACTGTGTATTCAGTCGGCAAGCATGACTCTGCTTCCTGTCACTTGTTATTTTCATTCTCCACTGTCCGCCTATTTGATCTTTATGTCCTTGGCCTGCGACAGTGTTCCAATGGAATGCAACTCGAGTTTAAATTAGAGGAACACTTCTTTCAACTCCACAATCTTCTGGATAAAATACGAGCCCGACAACATAAAAGAAACAAAACCAGAAATTGCTGGAAAAATTCAGCAGCATTGTAACTCTGCTTTAGAGTCATAGAGGCATAGAGATGTTCAGCACGGAAACAGACACTTCAATCCAACTCGTCCATTCCAACCAGATACCCCAACCCAATCTAGTCCCACCTGCCAACACCTGGCCCACATCCCACCATATCCTCCCTAATCATATACCCATCCAAATGCCTCTTAAATGTTGCAACTGTGCCAGCCTCCACCACTTCCTCTGGCAGCTCATTCCATACACGTACCACCCTCTGCGTGAAAACGTAGCCCCTTAGGTTTCTTTTATATCTTTCCCTCTCACCCTAAACCAATGCCCTCTAGTTCTGGACTCCCGACCCCAGGGAAAAGACTTTGTCTATTTATCCTATCCATGCCCCTCATAATTTTATAAACCTCTGTAAGGTCACCCCTCAGCCTTCGACGCTCCAGGGAAAACACCCCAGCCTGTTCAGCCTCTCCCTATAGCTCAAATCCTCCAACCCTGGCAACATCCTTGTAAACCTTTTCTGAACCTTTCAAGTTTCACAACATCCTTCCGATAGGAAGGAAACAAGATTTGCAAGCAATATTCCAAAAGTGGCCAAACCAAAGTGGATAGGTGGGAAGGAAGATGGAAAGGAGGACAGTTCGAGAGGGCAGTGCTGAGTTGGAGGGTTGGATCTGGGATGAGGTGGGGGGAGGGGAGATGAGGAAACTGGTAAAGTCGATGTCCCTGTGGTTGGGGAATTGGGGGGGGGGAGGAGGTCCCACGGCAGAAGATGAGGTGTTCTTCCTCCAGGCATCGGGTAGCTTGGATTTGGAGGAGGCCCAGGATTTGCATGTCCTCAGGAGAGTGGGAGGGGGAGTTGAAGTGGACGGCCACAGGGCAATGGGTTTGTTTAGTGTGTATGTCCCAGAGATGTTCCCTGAAACATTCTGCGAGTTGGCCGAATCCCTTTAGCCTGTCATATATATCAATGAACCTCTGTTCTGAATTTTATGTGTGGCTTTAATGAGAGGTTTAGATCAATGAGTGTAATATGGTATCTCTTATTTGCAACAGAAAGGGAACAAGATGAACTGGATTCATTTGAAGAAGCTGGTAAATAACAAATTGAAATAAGATTTTATGTGAAAAATTTAAATATTATTTCAAGTATATAGTAATAACCCAGTGTTTCCAGGACTATGCTAATCAAAATGAATGTTTTTTTTAAAATTGGTCAGCTGCCACAGATATTGGTCTGACTTAGCTATATGCATTTGTTTTAATAATATTGGTAATATTAATAGTGCTTCATGTGTATATTTACTTTGGAAAGATCCATCACCATTCAGTATAGTGTTGCTAATGTTCCCTTTCACCAAGGTTCAAATACTGGCTTGATTTTATCATTCATAACAACTCTTACAATAGCTTCTGGGCTTATGTCCAGCTTTTCATGAAATAATACAAGACAAAGTCAATGAGTTCAACATGGCTGTGCCAGGACTCAGAAGAGCTACTCATTTAGTTCCACTCCCCTACTGTTACATGTTGTCCAGCAAAACTTTCCTTTTGAAGTTTCTAACTCAAATGTCTTCTGAAAGTTATCATTCTATCTGTTTCAGCTGCCATTTCAGACAATACACACGAGATCTTAATAGTCTCAGTTCACATTGTCAAATTTCTTGGTAAGATTAATAAGCCAATATATTGTGGTATGAACCAGACCAAACTTCCTCAAAACATGTCAAAGAGACAGCCTGGACCCAAACATTTTCTTATTTTAAAGGCAAGTGCCAAGTCTTGCATTCCAGATGCAATTTGATTGGTCAAACTATCAGGTTTGAGGCAAAACATGCTTTATTCATATGCTCAATACCATTAAAATACAGACAAAATAAAAATAAAAGAACTGGCTTAACTGTAACTCTATTGAAATACGTTTTAAAAATAAGCTACTCATTAATTATTACTAATTAACTGTTCCCACATAGTAAACTCCCAGAAACACGCCCTTGGCAAAGGAAAATTTGCTACCTTCCCCCACCCTCCCCTCTGACCTATCAACTCCATCCACGCCCCCATTCACCTATTGTACTCTTTGCTACCTTCTTCCCAGCTCTACCCCATCCCCCACCCCTACCCCCCATTTATCTCTCCACCCTGGAGGCTCCCTGCCTCTATTCCTGATGAAGGACTTTTGGCCGAAATGTTGATTTTCCTGCTCCTCGGATGCTGCCTGATCTGCTGTGCTTCTCCAGCATCACTCTGCTCAATACCATTATATCAACCTTTCTTCACAAAAAAAGGACAAAATAAGGCCTTTGGCCCATCATCAATGCACTACCTCTCTGAACATTTTGGCTGAGTGCCAAACTTCTGCCTTTTGACCCTGTATGTTATTTTAATTTACATAATCATCAAAAACAAGTTTGGAATTCCTCAATTGAACCTGTCTCTACCACGTATCCAGGGATTGCATTCTAAATTCATGATGTGAACATGGTTTTTCTCACCTCGTATTGTTTCTTTACAAACTGCTTTAAAACTGGGCCATCTGGCTCTCAATCTTTTTATAAGTGTTATGACATGGAGACAGATGCCAAATTAAATCAGCTTTCCTGTGCCTGTATTCACAAAACAGTAAAATTAAAATACTCAACAGACCTTAAAATTGCCCCAATGGTTCATAATCAGATATTCAAATAACCAGTACCAGACTTCATGAATAAGACAACCGGTTTATAACTTAAACAAAAGAATTATCAAGTTATCATTAATATAGTAGCTTTAGCAAAGTTAAATAAAGCCATCTACATAATGTTTATGATTTAAATCCTATCTTTTAGATTAATTACTTACAGTGTGGAAACAGGCCCTTCGGCCCAACAAGTCCACACGGACCCGCAACCCACCCATTCCCCTACATTTACCCCTTTACCTAACACTACGGGCAATTCAGCATGGCCAATTCACCTGACCTGCACATCTTTGGACTGTGGGAGGAAACCGGAGCACCCGGAGGAAACCCACGCAGACACAGGGAGAACGTGCAAACTCCACACAGTCAGTCGCCTGAGTCGGGAATTGAATCCGGGTCTCTCGTGCTGTGAGGCAGCAGTGCTAATCACTGTGCCACCGGGCCGCCCAAATCTTCTTTAATTCTAGCTCCTTCCCACTGAAATCACACTGACAGTGTGAAAGGGATATATCAGAAGAAAAAAAAGAGATTTGACTGGCCAGTTCAGTTAGAGTCATAGAGGTATACACCACGAAAAGAGGGCCTTTGGTCCAATTTGACCATGGCATCCAGGTTTCCTAAACTGAACTAGTCCCATTTATCTACATTTGGCCCAAATCCCTCTAAAATTTCCTATCCATGTAGCTGTATAAATGTCTTTTAAATGTTAAATTTTTAAAATTGTACCTGCCTCAACCACTTCTTCTGGCAACTCACTCCATAGATTCACCACCCTCTGCATAAAAAAGTTACCCCTCAAGTCCTTTTTAAATCTTTCATTTCTCACCTTAAATTCATGTCCTCCAGTTTTGGACTCCTCCACCCTGGAAAAAGACCTTAGCTATTCAACCCTTCCATGCCCCTCACAAATTTATAAACCTCTATAATGTCACCCGTCAGACTCTGACACTCCAGGGAACAAAGTTCCAGCCTATTCAGCCTTTCCTATTGCTCAAACGCCTCCAATCCTGCAACTTCCATGGAAATCTTTTCTTCACCCTCTTAAGTTTAATAACATCTTTCCTATAGAGGTCAAGCAAAATTATATGCAGTATTCCAAAAGTGGCCTCACCAATTCTTTTACACATCCTTCTTGAAGTATGGCATCCAGACTGTTCATAATACTCCAGCTAAAGTCTAACCAGTGCCCTATGAACTTTCAACATAGCCTCCCTACTCTTGTACTCTATAAATGATGCCAAGTATAATATCTATTTTATTGACAGCTCTCTCCACCTGTCCTGCCATCTTTAATGACCTTTGTACAGATACATCCAGGTCTCTTTGCTCCTTCACACCCAAAATCACAGAAGTGCTTTGGGAAAAGAATTGGCTAATTGCATCTGCACCAGCTCACCAAATAAGAATCATGACTTTGTGCCATTCTCTGCCTTTTCCCCACAACTCAGTACATTGTTCCAATTCAAATAATTATCTAATGCCCTCTCTAGAATGTCATGAAGGAATCTGCCTCCCCCACCACACTTCCAGCAAACCTGTTCAACCTGAACCGATTATGTGAGAAAATAATCTTCTCATTTTACATTTGCTTCTTTCCCGAATCACTTTAAATCAGTACTCTCTCACTCTTGATCCTTTGATCCTTTTAAGAGCAGGAAAAGTTTCTCCCTGCCTACTTTCTCCAACCCCTCAAGATTTTGGAAGCTTCAACCAAATCTCTTCTTATCTCCAAGGAGAATAGTCCCAACTTTTCCAATCCTCAAAACTGAAGTTTCTCATCCCTGGAACCATTTCTGGAAATCTATTCTCTATTCTCTCTAATACATTCATATGCAGCCCATGGTGAGATGTCCAGAACTGTTCACAACACTCTAGCTGAAGCTAAGAAGTGTCTTACACAAGATACGCCTCATTACTCTTGCATTCTGTGCCCCTATTAATAAAGACCAGGTCACAGCACAGATTATCAACTGTTCTTCCAACAATCTTGCTACTTTTAATTTTAGAAAGAAGGCAAAAGCTCATGGAATCCAGGATAATGGGTGGCACGGTGGCATAGTGGTTAGCACTACTACCTCATAGCGCCAGAGACCTGGGTTCAATTCCCACCTTGGGCAACTGTCTGTGTGGAGTTTGTACATTCTCCCTGAGTCTGCGTCGGTTTCCTCCCATAGTCTGAAAGATGTGCAGGTTAGGTGAATTGGCCATGCTAATTTGCCCGGAGTGTTATGGGTATGGGTGGGTTGCTCTTTGGAGGGTTGGTGTGGACTTGTTGGGCCAAAGGGCCTGTTTCCACACTGTAAGTAATCTAACCTAATAAGTTGGATCCAAAATTAGCTTATTGATTGGAGATAGACCGTGGTGGTAGAGGGCTATATGTGTCACTGAAGCCCCACGTGCAGTGGCATACCACAGGGATCAGTGCTCAGTTCATTATTGTTTGTGGTATTCGTAAATGACCAGATGTGAATGTAGAGGGTGATAACTAAGTCTGTAGACAATACAAAGACAACACACGGCAGGTGGTTGACAATGAGGATGAAGGGGTTTGGTTAGAGGAGGATCAGTGACAGATAGAATTTAACAATGATAAATGTGAGGTGATGCGCTTTAGAGGAAGAAGACAAGGGACAACTCAATAAACGGCAAGACACTAGGAAACTCAGAGGGACAGAGGGATCTTGGGTTGCTTGTCCAGAGATCCTTGAAGATGGCAGGATAGGTTAATAAGGCAGTTAATGTATACAGGACACGTGCCTTTATCAGTTGTGGCATAGATTATAAGAACAGGAAGATTACATTGGAGTTGTACAGAACTTTGGTTAGGCCACAGCTTCACTATTGTGTGCAATTCTGGCCACCACACTATAGAAGTATGTGACTGCACTGTGGTTGTACAACAGAGTGCCTCTAACTCCCCAATTTTATTTACATTATTCATTCACTGGATGTAAGCATCGCTGGCTGGGCCAGCATTTATTGCTAATTGCCCGAAGAGCAGTTATGAGTCAACCACATTGCTGTGGGTCTGGGGTCACATGACAGCCAGACCAGTTAAGGATGACAGTTTCCTTAATTAAAGGACATTAGTGAACCAATGGTATTTTCTGACAATCCACAACTGTCACCACCAGATTCCTAATTCAGATTTTTATTGAATTCAGAATTCCACTATCTGATTTTCCAAAATTTGAACCCAGTTCCCAGAACAGTACCTGGGCCTCTGGATTAATTGTGCAGTGATTAACAATACCACTATGCTATCACCTTCCACAAATGACTGGGCTATAAGCATTCATGTACATGTAGTACAACTGTGATTTACACTTTATTACTGTTTTCCTTCTTCTGACATGTTAATTTATTATTCCCTAATCTAGTGTTATCTTCCTATCCCATTATTTTGTAAATGATGTGTTATTCTCTAATATCCTTTCCTGGTTCCCACATCCTTGCTGAATTAGTTTAAATCCTCCCCAACAGCACTGGCAAAACACATCTACAATGAGGGCAAAAGTGAGGACTGCAGATGCTGGAAATCAGAGTCTAGATTAGAGTGGTGCTGGAAAAGCACAGCAGGTCAGGCAGCATTCGAGGAGCAGGAAAATCGACATTCCTGATGAAGGGCTTTTGCTCGAAACGTCAATTTTCCTGCTCCTCGGATGCTGCCTGACCTGCAGTGCTTTTCCAGCACCACTCTAATCTAGACATCTACAATGAAGTCAGTCTTTGCTCTGTTTGGACGCAACATTTTAAGCTTGTACAGGTGCCACCTCCACTAAAGCCAATCGGAGAGTCCCATGAATCTAAAACAGTCCCATCTGCACCAGCTTTACACCCATACATTCATCTGTCTTCTTATTTGTG
Organism: Chiloscyllium plagiosum; assembly: GCF_004010195.1. Classification (NCBI taxonomy): domain Eukaryota; kingdom Metazoa; phylum Chordata; class Chondrichthyes; order Orectolobiformes; family Hemiscylliidae; genus Chiloscyllium; species Chiloscyllium plagiosum. Next base: position 118,314,309 of record NC_057714.1, on the reverse strand, counting down.
CATTCACTTGCACATGGCACCAGGAGTAATTCACAGTTTACTGCTTTAGAGTTGTTGCTTGCTAGTATTTAGTTTGGTTCCCTGTGTGAGGACCACATCGTATTTGCTACCTATGTCATTACTGCTAATGTGGACCACAACTAATGACTGTTCACATTCCCCCAGATGAATGTCCTACAGTCAAAGACATCTTTGATCTTAATATAAGTGAAGCAACACACCATCCCTGGGGTCAGATTGAAGGTCACAGAAACACCGTCTAATCACCTAACTGAAGAATACTCTATAAGTACCACCCTTCCAATTTTCTTCCCTTCTGTACAGTAGGGCCACAAATGATGGCATGGACTTGTTTCTTGCTGCACTCGTAGAACTTTGAACACGGTTGCACAGGAACAGACTCTTCCACCCACAATGTCTGTGCCAAACATGATGCCACTCTAAACTGATCCCATCTGCCTGCATATGGTCCGTATCCCTCTGATCCCTGCCTGTTCATGTGCCTCTTAAACGTATCTGCTTCTCCCATGTTTCCCGACAAGTTTCCAGACATCTACCACTGTGTGAAAACAAAACCTCCCTTGCACATCTCACAACTTTTTCCCTCTCATCTTAGTCTCTGTATTTGTCATTCCTACTCTGGGAAAACAACTTTGACTATTCACCCTATTCCTTATAAACTCCTATCGGGTTGCCCCTCAGCCACCAACACTTGAGCAACCTCGTCTTATAGATTAGATTACTTACAGTGTGGAAACAGGCCCTTCCGCCCAAAAAGTCCACACCGACCCTCCGAAGAGAAACCCACTCAGAACCATTCCCCTACATTTACCCCTTCACCTAACACTACGGGCAATTCACCTAACCTGCACATTTTTGGACTGTGGGAGGAAACTAAAGCACTCAGAGGAAACCCACGCAGACAATGTACAAACTCCATACAGACAGTTGCCTGAGGCAGGAATTGAACCCAGGTGTCTGGCACTGTGAGGTAGCAGTGCTAACCACTGTGCCACTGTGCCACCATGCCGCCCATAGTTAATGGACACCTGATAAATCTCTTTTGCACCCTCTCCAAAGCCTCCACATGCTTCCTACACTGTGTAGATCAGAACTGCACTCAGTACTCTAAATGTGGCCTAACAAAAGTCTTATAAAGTTGCAACACGACTTGTCAACTTTTATACCCAATGCCCTAACTGATAAAGCTGAAAATGTGTTGCTGGAAAAGCGCAGCAGGTCAGGCAGCATCCAAGGATTAGGAGAATCGACGTTTCAGGCATGAGCCCTTCTTCAGGACTGACGTTGCACTAACTGATAGAGTCAAGTATGCTGTATACCTTCTTTACCACCTTGTCAAATCATAGAATCCCTACAGTGTGGAAGCAGGCCATTCCATCCATCGAGTAAACACTGTCCCTCCGAAGAGCATCCCATGCAGACCAAACTCTCTACCCAATCCCTATAACCCTGTATTTCCCATGGATAATCCACCTCATCTTTACATTCTGGACACTATGGGCAATTTAGCATGGCCAATCAACCCTATCCTGCACACCTGCCTGCTCCTTGCCCATACCCCTCTAAACCTTCCCTATCCATGTATTTATTCAGATATCTTTTAATCATTGTAATTGCGTCCACATTCACCACTTCCTCAGGAAATTTACATTAGATTAAATTACTTACAGTGTGGAAACAGGCCCTTCGGCCCAACAAGTCCACACCGACCCGCCGAAGCGCAACCCACCCATTCCCTTACATTTACCCCTTCACCTAACACTAGGGGCAATTTAGCATGGCCAATTTATCTAACCAGCACATTTTTTGGACTGTGGGAGGACACTGGAGCATCTGGAGAAAACCCACGCAGACACGGAGAGAATGTGAAAACTCCACACAGTCGCCTGAGGCGGGAATTGAACCCAGGTCTCTGGCGCTGTGAGGCAGCAATGCTAACCACTCCACATGTGAACCACCCTATGTGTAAAGAAATTGCCCCCCGTGTCATTTTTAAATCTTGTTCCTTTCACCTTAAAAAATGTAGCCTCTGGTCTTGAAATACATATATTTCCTTTCTCTTTTTAACTATGCTTTAAATTTCTCTTGTCCAGTATTCCCAATTCTTGCCATCCTCATTTGTCATCCCCTGAACTCTGATCACCTGGCCTTTAAAAGACTCCTATATGTGGATTGATCCTCAATCAATCGTCCCCAATCTAATTTCTCCGGTTCCTGCCTCGTACTGTTGTAATTAACCGTTCCCCAATTCAGCACTTTCACACAAGGACCAGTTTTATTTTTATCCATAACTGTTGTAAAACTTATGGAATTATGATCACTGTTCCCAAAACACTTCCCTACTGAAATTTCAATCACCTGGTTGGCTCATTCTTCACATAGCATGGCCCCTTCCCTATGCTACCTTCATCACGATTCTCCTGCTCCTCGGATACTGCCTGACCTGCTGTGCTTTTCCAGCACCACGCTCTTGACTCTGATCTCCAGTATTTGCAATTCTCACTTTCTCCTACATTCTGTCCCTTTTTGCAGATCATTTAAATAGATTGTAAATATTTGAGGCCCGAGAACTGAACACTGTGGCACCCCACTAGTACAGTTTACCATCCAGAGAGGAACCCATTTATCCCAACCCTCTGTTTTCCATCAGTCAGCCAATCCTCTATCCAAGCCAACACTCTAACCTTAAGCTCCTGGGATCTAACTTCTGGGTCAGGCTTTTACATGGCATCTTGTCAAATGCCTTTCGGAAATCTAGATTATGCCACATCCACCGGATCCCCATTGTCCAGCTTGCTGGTTAAATCCTCAAAGCACTCCAGCAAGTTTGTCAAGCACGATCTGCCCTTCATGAAACCGTGCTGACATTGGTGATTTGAGCTTTATTTTACCTAATGTTCAGTTATCCCCTCCTTTATGATTGACTCCGGAAAGTTCCCCACTCTAGAGGTCAAACTAATTGATCTACAGGTTCCCACTGTTTGCCTATTTCCTTTTTGAATACAGATGTGACATTGGCATGTTTGCAAACTACTGGTACCTTTCCAAAATCCAGAGAATTTTGGAATATCATAATTAATGCATCCACAATCTCTGCTGCCACCTCCTTTAGTTCCCTAGAATGCAAGCATCAGGTTCTGAGCTGTTCAATCATCAATACTGTTAGTTTGCTGTTAGTCAACAGTGTAACCTAAAAATGAGAAGCAAACTAGCATACAAACACTAAAAGCATGCTAACTCCTTTCACCCACACACTAGACACATCACATCAACCTGTTGGACACAGGATCAAACACCAAGGCTAAATCATATTTGTCCAAAATGTTTTTACGTTAAATCTTAAAGTAGTCAAATAAAAGCAAAACACTGCTGAGATCTGAAATAAAAAGAGTAAGTCCTGGAAAAACTCAACAGTTTTTTCGGCATCTGCAGAAAAAGAAAGAAAGTCAATGCTTTAATCCTAGTATGATTCTTCTTCAGATTTCTCTCTTTGCAAGTTTAGAGTGAGGCAGATTATAGTGGGTGAGGGGAGCACAAAAATTCTGGTTGCCAACATCACATCCACAGTTTTCAATGAAATGTTCAAGTGCAGGTAAGAGGCCAGAGGTGGAGGGGAGAGTATTGGAGATGAGTCAAAGAATCCGCTGAATAGAGAGAAGATTCCGCTCCAAAGAAATGGGCTCTGAAGAAGAGTCATATCAGACTCAAAACTTTCTCTCGTCACAGATGCTGCCAGATCTGCTGAGTTTATTATTTTCAATGATTCCAATGAAAACAGCCCCAAGTGCCTCAGCCTTTCCTCATACGATCTTTTGAAACACAAAATATCTTTTGAAACATTTCCACAATTCTCTAATCTAGCTATATCAACATTCTTATTTCTAGAATCATTGTGGTAAATCTATTCTATATCCATTTCAGTCTGATTAACAACAGTTCAGCAACTGTTTTCTGTGTCTTACTCATTTTTATCACTTCTGCTTTAAAACCATGAGACTGAATTTTGCTAACAAATATGGTAGCAATTTTTCAAACTCTCTTTTGAAAAGTCCTTCAACAGCACCTTCCAAATTTGCTGCCTCTACCATCTAAAAGGAGAAGGCATTAGATGCATGGGAACATAGATAGTTGCAAGTTCCCCACCAGGTCACATTCTATCCTGACTTGGAACTACATCACCATTCCTTCACCGTCACTAGGTCAAAATCACAGAACTCCCTTCCTAACAGCATTGTGGTGAAACCCACACTATATGGACTGCAGCGGTTCAAGCAGGTGGCTTGTCACTACCTTCTCAATGGGATCAATATAATCTAATAAAATAACTTCTATTGTCTGGTACATAGAAAAATACAGCGCAGTACAGGCCCTTTGGCCCTCGATGTTGCGCCGATCCAAGCCCACCTAACCTACACTAGCCCACTATCCTCCATATGCCTATCCAATGCCCATTTAAATGCCCATAAAGAGGGAGAGTCCACCACTGCTACTGGCAGGGCATTCCATGAACTCACGACTCGCTGAGTAAAGAATCTACCCCTAACATCTGTCCTACATATTTCCCACACTACCATGACTTCACCTTATTCACTATTGCTTTGGAATTTCCTGGGATCATGAAAGGTTTTACATAAATGCAATTTTTTTTTTATTGGGCACAATACAGCATGCATGTGTTAGCAATGGACTCATCTCACCTCCACAGCCAGGGTGTTTCGGCAGCATCATTCCAAGCCTGTAAATCACAAGATATCAATGTTTATTCTCAGTCAGGTTTGAACTTGAAGGAGAAAATCTGTTAGTTTATGGAGTCTTGACAACTTGGAAAGTTTATGGCTTCCAGACCAAAATGTAGATATTTTAAGCCAGTGTGATTAGATTAGATTCCCTACAGTGTGGAAACAGGCCCTTCAGCCCAACAAGTCCACACCAAATTTTCCAACCCACCCAGACCCATTCCCCTACTCCCTACGAATGCATCTATCACTATGGGCAATTTAGCATGGCCATTCACCTGACCTTTGGACTGTGGGAGGAAACCCATGCAGACACAGGGAGAATGTGCAAACTCCACACAGACGGTCACCTGAAGCTGGAATCGAACCCGGGTCCCTGGCGCTGCGAGGCAGCAGTGGTAATCACTGAGCCTACTACCCTCTGTCTTCTTCCAGCCAGCCAATTCCTAATCCAAACCTCCAACCCACCCTCAATGCCATGAGGCTCATTCCTGATGAAGTGCTAATGCCAGAAACATTGATTCTCCTGCTTCTCAGATGCTGCCTGACCTGCTGTGTTTCTCCAGCACCACACGCTCAACCTCTCCACCTCCTGATGTTGCTTGACTTGCTGTGTTCTTCTAGCCTCCTGTTTGTCTACTTTAGATTCCAGCATCTGCAGCTTTTTTTTTGTCTCTTGGAATAGGAGAGTCTCCTGGTTAGGTAGCATTCCTTTGACCCTGGACTCTTACATAGTTTTCATGTCCTACAACTGATATCCATTCCTTTGCCCTAAGACGTGTAATTTCCTCCCTCTCTATTTAAGACACTTCTTAAAACCTACATTTCTGAATTCAGTCCCCTGTCTTACCTGTTTACATAGCTGAAGTGAGGGACATCAGTTGGTTATCAGTGAAATTATTCAAATTTCTCGAACAGAAATGTAACCTTCATAAATTTAAAACAATGCGGTAATTTCTTCAGTACATGGTAAGGAACTTCAGCACATATTGGAAATTATATTGGAATCAGAAACCAATGAGAACTTTTCATGCACTTAATTTATTCCATTCATTTATTTCAACTGATACACTGTCAACAGTGCTCCCTCAAATCAAGGAGGATGCTTGCCAGAGAGTACAGCACATGTCGAAGGTTCATGTGTGGAATCTACCACACAGTTCTGCGTAACCAGGATACTCTCCTACTACTGGAGACAAAAGAAAACTGCAGATGCTGGAATCCAAAGTAGACAAATAGGAGGCTGGAAGAACACCAAAAGCCAGGCAGCATCAGGAAATAGAGAAGTCAACATTTCAGGTAGTAACCCTTCTTTAGGATGGATCCAGTCCTGAACAATGGTTAATACATGAAATGTTGATTTCTCCACCTCCTGATGCTGCCTAGCTTGCTTTCAGCCTGTGTTCTTTCAGCCTCCTGTTTGTCAACTCATCTACTCCTATTCCATGTCATAGGTATATTGGACTGATGTGCAGATTGGTAATTAGCTGATTGGCCATTATGAGTACACCTTCTGTGGATATTGAATGTCAGATAGGACTCAAACTCAGAGCTATGTTACCCACTGTACCACAAGGCCTTTTTAAGTGACACAGGCAAGCAGAGTCATTGCAATGTTGTTATATCAGCTTCCATTAAACTAGATTAAATCACCCAATGAGTACTTGGAAACAAGTCCCTTGAGACAATAGCTAGTATAATCGTATTAAGCTTGTTCATTGACAATTATATGTATTAACAATAGGATGTGTAAACTAAGTATCTATTATTTGTCAACAGAGAGGGAAATGGCAGAATTGGCCGCTTTTGAAGAAGAAGGTAAGCATTGGTTTGAAATGGATAATGCTGAAGATATTTAACTTTGTTTTAAAACATGGCACAGTGGTATCAACACTTAAATTAGTGCCATCAACTAACTGTTACCATAAGAATCTGCACAATTTTATTTAATTCATGGTAATTGGGAATCGCTGGCAGTTTGAGCCTCAGCAACTTACAAATTCACAAAATTGTTATGGTGTGGAAGGAGCCCATCATGTCTGCAGCAGATAAGAAACTTTGACATTTAATCTACCTCAATCATTTTGATGAGGAAACTAAACATAATGTACCCAGGTCTGCTGATAAAACATGAGGTAGCAAGGGCAGAGGGTGGCAGATGGAGTTTAATTTAGATAAATGTGAAGTGCAACATTTTGGAAAAGCAAATCAGGGCAGGACTTATACACTTAATGGTAAGGTCTTGAGAAGTGTTGCTGAACAAAGAGACTCGAATACAGGTTCATAGTTCCTTGAAAGCAGAATTGTAGGTAGACAGGATAATAAGTCGAAAGCTTTTCAACTCTGATCTCCAGCATCTGCAGTCCTAATTTTCTCCTAGACAGGATAATGAAGAAGGGCATTTGGTATGGTTGGTTTTATTGGTCAGTGCATTGAGTATAGGAGTTGGGAGGCTGTGTTGCAGCTGTACAGGATATTAATTAGGCCACTTTTAGAATACAACATGCAATTGTAGTCTCCCTCCTATAGGAAGGATGTTGTGAAATTTGACAGGGTTCAGAAAAGATTTACAAGGATGTTGCCAGGCTGGAAGATTTGAGTGAAAGGGAGAAATTGAATAGGCTGGGGCTGTTTTCCCTGGACCATCAGAGGCTGAGGGGTGACCTTATAGAGGTTTATTTGAGGATGATGGGGTAAATAGACAAGGTATTTTTCCCAGGGTGGGGGAATACAAAAGTAGAGGGCATAGGTTTAAGGTGAGAGGGAAATGAGCTGCCAGAGGAAGTGGTGGAGGCTGGTACAATTGCACCATTTAAAAGGCATCTGGATGGGTATATGAATAGGAAGAGCAAAGAGGGATATGGGCTAAATGCTGGCAAATGGGACTATTGAGGATATATGGTCAGCATGGACAAGTTGGACTGAAGGGTTTATTTTTGTGCTGTACATCTCTATGACTCTAAGTAAGCCATAAAGTGGATGCAAACAGGCTGCAGAGGGATGCAGCACTCAGGGAGCATCTACCTCATTTACTTTGCAGCATTCCAAAAGGTAGCTCATTGCTATCTTCTCAAGGGCAATTATGAGTGTATTTCACTTCTCACAAATGTGATGAGCTCGGCACTAGAAAGAAGGTTCATTTATACCAAGGACTTTTTCTTTTGCTGGCTTTGCATCACCTTGAAATACCCAGGAGCTTGGGAAGTGATAACTCCCCATTGATTTGCCTCAGAGTCAAGAGTGTGGTGCAGGAAAAGCACAGCACGTCAAACAGCATCTGAGGAGCAGGAAAATCAACATTTTAGGCATAAGCCCTTCATCAGGATTCCTGATTTTTCACCACCACACACTTGACTCTGATATCCAGCACCTGCAGTCCTACTTTCTCCAAACTGATTTGCTTCAGCCAATCAGAATTGGCTTGCCAACCAAATAGTGCTCTTCTCTACAATTATTGTTTAAATTTTGGATTTCCTGAATTTGCCTTGATGACTGCAGGAAAATAAGCTTCAGCATCATGGTTTTTCAGCAAAATTAATAAATGTTGTCAAGGCAATTACAAAATGTCAACATTCAAAACTGGCCTTCCTTTTGATATCTAAAAATGTATTTGAAACTAAAGATTCAAAATTTCAGAGTCAGAGATGTACAGTACGGTCCAACTTGTTGCCAACCAGCTGTCCTAAATTAATCTGGTCCCATTTATCAATATTTGGCCCACATCCCTTTCCTATTCATATACCCATCCAGATGCCTTCTAAATGTTGTAATTGTACCAGCCTCCACCACCTCCTCTGAAAGCTTGTTCCACACACGCATCACTTTCTACATTCAAATATTACCTCTCAGGTCTTTTTTAAATCTTTCCCCTCTCACCTTAAACCTATGCCCTCGACGTTTGGACTCCCCTGCCCTCGAGAAAAGCCCTCAGCTATTCACCTTATCCATGCCCTTCATGATTTTATACATTTCTATGAAGTCACCCCTCAGCCTCCAATGCTTCAGGGAAAATAGGCCGAGACTATTCAGCCTCTCCCTGTAGCTCAAACATTCCAATACTGGCAACATCCTTGGAAATCTTATCTAAACACTTTCAAATTTCACAACATCTTTCCAATATCAGGGAGATCAGAATTGAATGCAGTATTCCATAAGTGGCCTCACCAATGTCCTGTACATCCGCAACGTGACATATGAACTCCTACACGAACTGCAGTGACCAATAAAGGAAAAACGCCTTCTTCACCATCCTGTTTACCTCCACTTTCAAGGGACTACAAAACTGCACCCTGAGGTCTCTTTGTTGGGCAATACTCCCCAGGACCTGACCATTAAGTTTATAACATGAAACGTCACAAGCAATTACAACTATACTTAAGCCCAGCTCCAGATCACATTTTGGAAAATACTATTAGATTTGAAAAATGTTCACAAATTTCCACGTGCCAAGTTTATTCCTTTTGTTGAATTCCATTGATACAGGCAGGTACTATCACAATTTCCAGAGATGGGCTGCCATTAATCAAAAATCATAACTCAGAACATTCAAGTGCAAATCCACCCAATTAGTTTAATATCATTCTACTTGTGCTTTGAAAATATGTAGCAATGATGAGATGTTCTGATTAGCAACTATGTAATTAAATTTGTCTGGGTTATTTGTCAACAGAGAGACGGATGGCAGAAGAAGATTCTGAAGGTGGTAAGTAATGGATTGAAATATGAATTGATGCAAGAACCATTTACATTATGAAAATAAAACTTAGTCTAAAGAAGATTTGAGATGGAAATTTCACAAAAACCATACAATTGAATTGATTTGAACTGAATTAAATTATCTTTTATTGTCAAATGTACTCTGATGAGTACATGAAAAGTTTATAAGACGTCACTTACAGTGTTATCTTAGTTACAAACGTAGCTAGATACACTTCTTCAGTTACAAGGTTCAGTGCAACAATGTCACCAACACATGGCACCATCTTAAGTACACAGTCGCCAGGTAAAATCCTTAGTTACAGATTAGAGAAATGAAGAAAAAAAGTAACATTACAGCGACATATAGTACAACCACAGATCATAAAAATAAGGAGCAAGTTAAAAGACAAACATCACAGTCTCTCTCTCAGGGCTTGCTGCAGCAGACCAGCATGGGGGACACTGCATGTGGTCTGACTGCTGGCTGCCATCCCTGGGGGCAGATCAGGAAGCTACCTCTGCTCCCCACTGAGCCACTGCCCCTGCTCCCCCCCCACCAAGCCCTTGGTCACTAGCGTCCCCATTCCAGGCACCATGGTCGCTGGTTTCCCTGCTTCGGATCGCTGGTCTCTGGAGTCCCTGTTCAGGATCACTGACCCTGCTTTGGAGGCTGGGAGTCAGAGGCCGGGGCCAGGAGTCAGAAAACTCACAGAAAGGAAGGAGAAAGAAAAAGAACAGGTAGAGCAGACAAGCTCCGGCTGGAGCATTCTATTGCACTGCCATCTGACCGGTCACAGGTAAGATATACAAGGCGCTAGTCACATCATACCTGGCAGACCATGAACAATTGTTTGGGGGCCTTGACTAAGAAAAGATATACTGGCATGTGAAGCAGTTCAGAGAAAGTTAACAAGGTTCATACCAGGTATGATGGGACTGTAGGCGTGGTTGAGTAGATTAGGCCTGTAGACATTAGAACAAAAAAGAAAATGAGGCAAGCTTATTGAAAGATACACGAAGAGGACTTGAAAGGGGAAATGCAGAAAGGTTGTTTCCCCTTTTCAGAGAGTTTTTGACCAGAGAACATAAACTTAGAATACAGGGTTGCAATTTTAAGACAGAAAAGGAGGAATTTCTTCTCTCAGAGAGTAGTGAATTTGTGGAATTCTTTACCATAGAAGGCTTGTTGAAGCTGGCTTGTTAAGTATATTCAAGGCTAAGATAGATTTTTCATCTCAAGAGTGTGGTGCTGGAAAAGCACAGCAGGTCAGGCAGTATCCGAGGAGCAGGAAAATCGACGTTTCAGGCAAAAGCCTTTCATCGGTGGCTCATTGGATAGCGGCACGGTGGCTCATTGGATAGCACTGCTGTCTCACAGCACCAGGGTCCCAGGTTCAATTCTCAGCCTTGGGTGACTGTCTGTGTGGAGTTTGCACATTCTCCCCGTGTCTGCGTGTGTTTCCTCCGGTTTCCTCCCACAGTCCAAAGATGTGCAGGTCAGGTGAATTGGCCATGGTAAATTGCCCATAGTGCTAGGTGCATTAGTCAGAGGGAAATGGGTCTGGGTGGGTTACTCTTTGGAGAGTCGGTGTGGACTTGGGCCAAAAGGGCCTGTTTCCGCACTGTAGGGAATTGAATCTACTCAGGTATGAAGCTGGGAGCCCTGGGGGTGGAGAGATAAATGGGAGGGGGGGTGGAGCTGGGGATAAGGTAGCTGAGAGTCCAAAAGGTGGATGGAGGTGGGGATGATAGGTCAGAGAGGAAGGTGGAGCAGATAAGTGGGAAGGAAGATGGACAGATGGGACAAATCATGAGGATGGTGCTGAGCTGGAAGGTTGGAACTGGGGTAAGGTGGGGGAGGGGAAATGAAGAAACTGATAAAATCCACATTGATGCCATTAGGATGGAGGGTCCTGAGATGGAAGATGAGGCATTCTTCCTCCAGGAATCGGGTGGTAAGGCAGTGACGATGGAGGAGGCCCAGGACCTGTATGTCCTCAGCAGAGTGGGAGGAGAGGTTGAAGTGTTCAACAATGGGGGGGGGTTGGTTGATGCGGGTGTCCCGAAGATGTTCTCAGAAACGCTCTGCGAGTAGGCATCCTGTCTCCCTAATGTCTAAACCCTTCCTATTGATATAACCATCTAAATGCCTTTTTAGACAGTGGGAGGAAACCAGAGCACCGGGAGGAAACTCACGCAGACATGGGGAGAATTGTACCAGCCTCCACCACTTCATCTGGCAGTTCATTTTATACATGCAGCACCTGCTGCATGAAAATGTTGCCCCTTAAATCTCTTTAAAATCTTTCACCTCTCACCTTAAACTTATGCAGTCCAATTTTGGACTCCACTACCCTGGGTAAAAGACCTTGCTACTTACTCTATTCATGCCCCATATTATTTTATAAACTTCTATAAGGTCACCACTCAGCTTCTGATGCTCCAGGGAAAATAGCCTCAGCCTATTCAGACTCCTATAGTTCACCCTGGCAGTATCCTTATAAATCTGTTCTGAACCCTCTCAAGTTTCGCAACATTCTTCCTATAGCTGGGAGACCAGAATGGAAAGCAGTATTCCAAAAGTGGCCAAACCAATGTCCTGTACAATTGCAACATGACCTCCCAACTACTATACTCAATGTACTGACCATTAAAAAGCCAAGAATACCAAATTCCTTCTTTCTGATCCTGTTTATCTGTGACTCTACTTTCAAGGAACTATGAATCTGCACTCCAAGGTCTTTTTGTTCAGCACCATTCCACAGGACCTTACCATGAAGTCTATAAGTTCTATTCTGATTTGCCTTTCCTAGACACAGCACTTCACATTTATCTAAATTAAACTCCACCTGCCACTTCTCAGCACACCTATCCATCTGATCAAGGTCCTGTTGAACTCTGAATTAACCTTCTCCGCTGTCCACTGCATCATAATCCTGGTGACAGTTGCAAACTTACTAACCATACCTCCTATAGTCACATCCAGACCATTTATGTAAAAGAGTGCACCCAGCACCAATCCTTGTGGAACACTGTTGAAAAGCAGCCCTCCACCATCACCCTCAGTCTTCTAGCCAGTTTTGTATCTAAATGGCTAGTTCTCACTGTCTTGCATTTGATCTAACCTTGCTAACTAGTTTACCAAAATGAACCTTGTTAAATGCCATACTGAAGCCCATGTAGATCATCACTACCACTATACCTTCATCAATCCTCTTCATTACTTCTTCTAGAAAGTTAACAAAGTTTGTGAGACACAATTTCCCACATACAAAGCAATGTTTACTATCCATAATCAGTCGTTCCCTGTCAATACATGTAAATCACGTCCCTCAGGATCCCTCCAACAACTTTCCTACCATTGATTAGCATTGCTGCTTCACAGCACCAGGGACCCGAGTTCGATTCCACCCTTGGGTGATTGTCTGTGTGAAGTTTACACCTTCTCCCTTGTCTGATTAGGTTTCTGTCAGGTGCTTCAGTTTCCTCCCACAGTCCAAAAATGTGCAGTCAGGTGAATTGGTCATGCTAAATTGCCCATAGCGTTAAGGGATGTGTGGACGAGGTGCATTAGTCAGGAGAAATGCAGAGTAATAGAGTAGGGGAATGGATCAGAATGGGATACTCTTTGGACTTGTTGGGCCAAATGGACTGTTTCCGTACTGTAGGGATTCTATGAATATACACTGAACACTGATGTTAGGCTCACCAGTCTATTATTCCCTGGCTTTTCCTTACCACCTTTCTTAAAATTGTGGCACCACCTTAACCAACCTTCAGTCTTCTAGCAGCTCACCTGTGGCTATCGATGATACAACAATCTCAGCAAGGGGTCCAGCAATCACTTCCCTGGCTTCACACAAAGTTTTAGGGTACACCTGATCAAGTCCTGAGGATTTATCCAAATTTATGCATTTTTAAATGTCCAGCACCTCCTCCACTGTAATATGAACATTTTACAAGATGTCGCTATTTAATTCCCCAAATTCTTTAGCTTCGGTATCCTTCTCCACAGTAAATACTGACACAAAATACTCATTCAGTATCTATCTCCTGCGGTTTCACAGATAAGCAGCTTTGCTGATCTCTAAAGAGCCCTGTTCTCTCCCTAGTTATCCTTTTATCCTTAATGTAGAATCCTTTGGATTTACCTTCAGCCTATTTGCCCAAGTTATCTCTGGACTTTCTATATGCAGTCTAGTCCTCAGCACATTACCAAACTATCATACACATCCTTTTTCTGCTTTATCTCATTCCTTATCTCTTTTGTCATCCACAGAGATTTGGTTTTATATGCACTTGATTGTCACTACATTCACAAGCATCCACTCCTTCCACTACCTACGCTCAGTAGCAACAATGTGTACTATGTACAAAATGTACAGCAGAAATTCACCACAGATACTTAGACAGCACCTTCAAAACCCACAACCGCTTCCATCTAGAAGGACAAGGGCAGCAGATACATGGCAACACCATTACCACCTGTAAGTTCCACTTACCATCTTAACTTGGAAATATGCCATTCTTCCTTCACTTCACAGGGTTGAAATCCCTACCTGTGGGTCAACCTATAGCAGATGGACTGCAGGAGTTCATGAAGGCAGCCCACCACCCTCAAGGGCAACTCGGGCTGACAATAAATGCTTGCCCAACTAGTGACGTCCATATCCCAAGTGAGAATTGAAAAGAAGCAAAAAAAAACCTTTGGAGCAAATGAGTTGAACAAAGGCCTTCTTGTCCAGACTACCTTCAATACCTTTTCTATATCAATTTTTAAACAAGAATTATCAATCTGGTTTGTTAATAAACAAAATTATTGTTTTATTAACAAAACATTCAGTAAATGGGGGACGGCCTACCAGGGGTAAGCCATGGGGTATAGGTCTTTGGCATAGAGTCTGTCCCTGTTGCTCAGAAGGGAAGGCGGGAAATGAGCAGAGCATTAGTAATTGGCGACTCCATAGTTAGGGGGACAGATAGGAGGTTCTGTGGAAATGAGAAAGACTCAAGATTGGTGTGCCAGGGTCTGTTATGTCTCAGATTGTGTTTTCAGGATCCTTCAGGGAAAGGGGGAGCAGCCCCAAGTTGTGGCCCACATAGACACCAGCCATATAGGTAGGAAAAGGGATGGGGATTGAAGGCAGAAATTCAGGGAAGCTAGGGTGGAAGCTTAGAGCAAGAACAATCAGAGTTGTTAGCTCTAGTTTATTGCCCATGTCATGTACTAGCGAGGAGTAGGGGCTCATTCTGGGATAAGTGGGATCTCTACAAATGGGATGGTCTACACCTGAACCAGAGGGGTACCAATATCTTGGGGCGGGGTGTGTGGAATTTGTTAATGTTCTTCAGGAAGGTTTAAACTAATTCAGCAGGGGGTGGGAACCTGCATTGTAGTTCCAGTGTCCAGAAGGTTGAGAATAGTGAAGTCAGAAATTAGGTTTCAAGGTTGCAATAATACACTGGCAAGCGGAAATGTGGTTTGAATGTGTCTGCTTCAATGCCAGGAGCATCTGGAATAAGGTGGATGAACTTGCAGCATGGGTTGGTTCCTGGGACTTCGATGTTGTGGCCATTTTGGAGACATGGATAGAACAGGGACAGGAATGGTTGTTGCAGGTTCTGGGACTTTTCAGTATGAACAGAGAAGATGGTAAAAGAGGGGGAGATTTGGCATTGTTATTCAAGGACAGTATTACAGTGGCAGAAGGGGCCTCTGAGGACTTGTCTACTGCAGTAGTATGGGCTGAGGTTAGAAACTAGAAGGGAGAGGTTACCCTGGGTGGGGGTTTTCTACAAGCCTCTGAATAGTTCCAAAGATGTAGAGGAAAGGATAGCAAAGATAATTCTGGATAGGAGCAACAGGGTAGTTGTTATGGGGGCCTTTAACTTTCCAAATATTGACTGGAAATACTGTAGTTCGAGTGCTTTAGATGGGTCCGTTTTTGTATATTGTGGCAGGATAGTTTCCTGACACAGTATGTAGACAAGCCAACAAGGGGCGAAGCCACATTGGGTAATGAACCTGGCCAGGTGACCATGTTGTCGATGAGAATACTGAGATACAGGCAATTGGACTAGATAGAATTGAGGTTCACAAGGAGGAGGTGTTGACAATTCTGGAAAGTGGGAAAATAAGTAAGTGCCCTGGGCCGAATGGGATTTATCCCAGAATTCTCTGGGAAGCCAGGGAGGAGATTGCAGAGCCTTTGGCTTTGATGTCATCATTGTCTACAGGAATAGTGCCAGAAGATTGGAGGATAGCAGATGTTGTCCCCTTGTTCAAGAAGGGGAGTAGAGATATCCCTGGTAATTATAGACCAGTGAGCCTTACTTCAGTTGTGGATAAAGTGTTAGAAAAGGTTATAAGAGATAGGATTTATAATCATCTAGAGAGAAATAAGTTGATTGGGGATAGTCAACACGGTTTGTGAAGGGCAGGTTGTGCCTCACAAACCTTATTGAGTTCTTTGAGATGGTGACCAAATAAGTGGATGAGGTTAAAGCAGGTGATGTGGTGTATATGGATTTCAGTAAGACGTTTGATAAGGTGCTCCACGGTATGCTATTGCACAAAATACAGAGGCATGGGATTGAGGGTGATTTAGCAGTTTGGATCATAAATTGGCTGAAAGAAGTCAGGGGGTGGTGATTAATGGGAAATGTTCCTCCTGGAGGTCAGTTCAGTGGTGTACCGCAAGGTTCTGTTTTTTCATTTTTATTAAATGACCTAGAAAAGTGCACAGAAGGACGGGTTAGTAAATTTGTGGATGACACTAAGATCAGTGGAGTTGTGGATAATGCTGAAGGATGTTGCAGATGACAGAGGGAGTGGTCAGAGAACTTGTGGGTGACGCTAGTTCAGATTAAACTGGTAGGCAGAACCAGCGAGGTTATTGCAGCGCTGTCAGATGAGGGGTCAAGAGGATATACAGATGTCAAAAAGGCTATTTGAGTGCTTATGAATTGCTACCAGAAGCATATAGACAGCAGCTCAGAAACATAAAGGAGGAACCAGATTAGACCTATGCTGAGTTCAAAAGAATTAAACATAGTAATTTTGATAGATAGGTGGTAAGAGATAAGACCTATGAGGCTCTAAGAGAAATTTCTCTGTGGAGGAGTTTAAAAACTCCCTTTCAGAGATGATAAGAATTCGTGTGGATGCACAGAAAGCTCAAGTAGTGAGAAGAGCTGCGGAGATGGCAGATATATATGCATTGGTGCATAAAGCCAAGTTTAGCTTCCAGCAAGAATTTCATCCTATAAGGGTTAGAAATTGGGAGAAGGGGAGATCCGAAGCAGCAAAACAAAGATTAGAGCACACAGATAATAGTTTACCACAGGTGACAAAAGAAGCCCAAGAGGGTGAAAGGACTCAGGTGTTTCCGCTGTGGTAAGGTGAAACACATGAAGTCACAGTGCTGGTCTTTAAAGAAGACACTGTGGGAAAAGATGTGATAAAAGAGGCTAAGCCAGTGGGATTAATGAAAGTAGTGAAGGAAACCCTATGAAACATCGAGGAGTTGCAGGAGAGTACACATCCTGGGCAGGGGCTGGGTATGGAGTTAACGCCTGATCTCTATAAAGACTTTGCCTTTGTG
The DNA here is from genome assembly GCF_004010195.1 of Chiloscyllium plagiosum. Lineage (NCBI taxonomy): Eukaryota > Metazoa > Chordata > Chondrichthyes > Orectolobiformes > Hemiscylliidae > Chiloscyllium > Chiloscyllium plagiosum. The sequence continues at coordinate 118,297,250 of NC_057714.1, read as the reverse complement.
GGTAAACTTTACTCAGGAAGAACAGGGGGAGAAAGGAAACAAGTTATAATTTTCAGAGATACAGGATCTAATCAGTTTCTAATAGTAAGAGATAAATGTATTTGCACTCATTCTGACATGTTATTTGAGAGAGTGGTAATTTTTAGAATACATGGACAGAATTTAGCTTTCCCCTATGTAAGTTCAGGTTGGAGAGTCAAATCACGACTGGGGAAGTAATAGTGGGATGATTGACTGAGTGTCAGTTCCAGGAATCCAGGTTGTTTTTGAGAACAATTTTGCAGGATGCAAGGTGGGAATGACACTTCTTGTTGTGGAGAAGCCAAAGGTAGACCAGACTATGTGATAACAAGATCCCACTGTCATAAGACACAGCAAGCAGCAAAAATTAAAGAGAATGATGAAGTTGCTGAGGTCCAGTTAGCAGACACCCTGTTTGATGTAACAGAGCAGGAAGAACCTGAACAGGTATAGGGTCAGGCAGAAGTGTTTAGTCCTGAAAGGCTAATGGACTTACAACAGAAAGATGAGGCAATATATATATATGTAGATGCATACTCAGAAAAGGATCTGAATGCATTTCTCAGGGTTATTATTTTAAAGATAGAATACTGAGATGAAAATGGAGATCACGGCAGGTTAGTGCAAAGGAGAAATGGGCCACAGTGCACCAGGCTGTGTTGCCGGTAGCAAACAGGCAGGAAGTGTTATTGGTAGCACATGAATTACCAGTTAGAGGTCACCTAGGTGTGAGGAAGACTCAGGCTAAGGTACAAAAGCATTTCTATTGGCCTGGACTGCACAAGGATGTGGTTAAATTTTGCCGTACATGTCATATGTGCCAAATAGTAAGTAAGCCACATGCAGTAATAAAACCAGCATCTTTGTTGCCAATTTCCGCATTTGAAGAATCTTTCATGTGGGTTATGGTTGATTTGTAGGTACTTTCCCTAAAACTAAAAGTGGGAACCAGTACTTGCTAACCATAATTAATGTGTGTATCAGATTTCCAGAGGCAATTTCATTATGGAGCATTCAGGCAAAAATGGTGGTAGAGCAGGTACTAGCTTTTTTCACGATGTATGGGCTACCAGAGAAATTCAGTTAAAAATCATACAGCAGCAGGTTATAATCTAACAGGTTTATTTGGAAGTACTCGCTCTCAGAGCGTTGCTCTTTCATCAGGTGGTTCTGGAGTGTAAGATCACAAGACACAGAATTTATAGCAAACGGTTACAATGTCGTGTAACTGAAATGATATATTGAACAAACCTGAAAATATATCGCCGTTCCTTCACAGTCTTTGGGTCAAAATCATGGAATTTCCTCCCTACCGGCATTGTGGATCAACTCACAACAAGTGTCTGCAGCGATTCAAGAAGGCACTTTCTCAAGGGCAAATCCGGGATGGGCTATCAATGCTGGCCAGCCAGCAGTGCCCAAGTTCCACAAATGAATAAAAAAAGAGCCAATGCATGTAATATTTTGTAAATTCCACTTTGGAAATAGAACCAGTCTGACTCAAGATTGGGATACAGACAGACTCTGACCTCACACATTTAATGCATTGTCTGAATTGAGATGTCACCTTTTGTTATAAAACCTTAAGTTATCTCAAAAAGGTGACTTAAAAGAATTTCTGTGATTTACATATTAATGAACCGAAACTTACAAAGCATTCTGAAGGATGAAAGACTTAACGATCCAGGTTTGTTCAATATATCACTCCACAACCACCTCCAAATAAACCTGTTGGACTATAACCTGCTGTTATGTGATTTTTAACTTTGTCCACCCCAGTCCAACACTGGCTCCTCCACATCAGAAAGATTCAGTCAGACCAAGGGTCTAATTTTACTGCTCAGCTGTTTAAGGAAGTCATGGATAGCTTAGGCATACAGCACTTTGAATCAAATGCCTACCATCCTGAATCCCAGGGAGCTTTCGAAAGGTGGCATCAGACCCTGAAGACCATGTTAAGAGCATACCGTCAGGATTACCCGAATGATTAGCTAAAGGTATCCCATTCGTATTGTTTGCCATTAGATATACCCCAAATGATTTAACTCTCTGAGTTAATATTGGGACATGAAGTGAGAGGATGTGTGAAATTAATTAAAGTAAAATTGATAGGACCAAAGACGGAGATCCCACACTTGGATTATATATCTAAGTTGAAGGAGAGATTAAATTGGGTAGGTGAGTTAGCTACACAGCACCTGAAGAAGACATATCATAAAATGAAACAGATGGCAGATAAAAACTCTAAACTTTGGACATTTTCCCATGCGGATGACATATTAGTATTGTTAGCAGTGGTAGGAGATTCCTTCAAAGTCAGGTTTAGTGGTCCTTATCAAATTGAGAAAATGTCGAGTCAACTAAACTATCTGGTAAAGAAGCCAGATAGAAAAAAGTCTGTATCGGGTATGAAACCATACTATAATAGAGACAGGAAACTGGAGAAACAGGTGTTATTTGCTGTCTTGCAGAGTGAGGAATCAAATCCAGATATTGTGGAGTTTGATATGCCTCAAGATAGGTTAAATAATGAAGAAATTCTTCAGGAGTGGGATAGGTCAGTGAACTATCTCTGTCAGGAGCAAAGACCTGAGTTGAAAGTTTTGTTGCAGCAGTATGAGGACATATGCAAGGATAAGATGGTGAGGACTAATAAATACTATTGTGCATGAGATGGACATAGGGAATGCTGTTCTGATAAAACAACACCTCTACAGACTTAATCTTCTCAAAGCCATATAGGTCCACAAGGAAGTGTATACAATGCACAATGAAGATATCATCGAACCAAGTCAAAGTGAATGGAGTTCACCGATCATGTTAGTTCCCAAACATGACAGGACTCAACAATTTTGTGTGGACTATCAAAGATCAACACTATACCCAATACCACGATTGGAGGACTGTATAGAGAAATTTGGACAAGCCAGTTACATCACAAAGTTGAACTTACTGCGTGATTATTGGCAGGTACCTTTATGAGAAAAAGCGAAAAAAGTTTCTGCATTTTGTAACTCCAAATGGACTATATCAATTCAAAGTGATGTCTTTTGGAATGAAGAACGCACCAGCCACATTCCAAACAATCATGAACAGAGCGGTGGCTGGATTAACAAATTGTGCAGTTTACCTAGATGATGTAATGATCTTTAGCGAGTCATGGAAAGATCACATGGTACAGTTCACAGAGCTTTTTGAATGATTACGTGAAGCAAAACTGACAATAAACTTAGAGGAAACAGAATTCGCAGAGCAGAAGTGACGTTCTTGGGACATAACATCGGTCATGAAAGGCTGACCCCAAAGAACACAAAGATGGAGGCCATCAAGGAATTTCCATAGCCATGCTCAAAGAAAGAGGTGCTTCAATTTTTAGGACTAAGCAGATTCTACCAGAAGTTTGTTCCAAACTTCAGCAGCGTGGTGGCACCGCTAAAAGATTTACTAAGGAAGAACACAAAGTTTTGGTGGAAAGAACAATACTATGAGGCATTTGAGAATTTAAAAGCATATTAACCACTGCACCAGTTTTAGCTACACCAAATTCATTGAAACACTTCAAAGTTGCAATTGACGCTAGCCATATAGGTGTTGGAACTGTACTGCTGCAGGAAGATGACAGTGGAATTGAACGGCCAATTGGCTATTTTTCAAAGAAACTCAACACCCACCAGAGAAAATATTCTACCATCGAAAAAGAATGATTGAGTTGGTACTGGTCTTACAACATTTTAATGTTTATGTGATGAACAATTTGTCAGAGACAGTTGTGTACACTGACCACAATACTCTTGTATTCTTGGAAAGATTTAAAAACAAAAATTTGAGACTGTTTCATTGGAGTCTTATGTTACAGATTTTTAATTTAAAAAATGCACATGTTGCGGGTCATAAAAATGACACAGCAGCTGCGTCTCGTGGATTTAAAGGAAAAAGTACAGATAAGATTGGACAGACTCCAATGTTTTATATATGTGTGTGTGTGCAGAAATTAATATGAACTTAGATTAATGACCTATGTATTTCATTGTGATGGGATTGAGAATTAGAAAAAAAAGAAGCCATCTTTTCCTTATGATGGTTTTTGTTTATTATGCGGGGAGGTGTTGTGATGTTGATGGCATGTACTGTATCTTTAAGAGAGAGTGAATGCTGTTCTGCACTGAGAGCTTACAAGCACCTCTGATGACTAGATGTTTCAGAATGCACTGGAAAATTGAAAACATGTAACATTTGGCTGTGAAATGGATACCTGAGTTGGTTGCTATTTTGCCAACAATGCGAATTTAACCAATCAGATTAAATTATGTCTCAGGATACTACAACCCAATCGAGTTTGAATTTATTGTTTTACCAACATTGAACCATTAAGGTGATCTGATGTTGGGGATATAAAAAAGGCAGGCATTTTGAAAATCTGACAGAGCAACTGCCATCAACACAGATCCAGGAAATTAGGAAATGCTCACTCTTAAAGGTACCTGTTCATATTAAACATATTCACAATAAAGAGAAAGAAGACGACCCAGGGAGATCTTCAGCCAGAAGAAGACAGACACCGAAGACAACAACCACAGTATGGTTTTGAAATTAAGTTGATGTAATTTTAATCAGTGTTCTATGGGTAGAGTATATTGTTATCGAATTGGAGGCAAATAATAAGCAGTTAAGAGAAAGAGGGGCTTAGAATTGTTTAGATCAGAGTGATGCTGGAAAAGCACAGCAGGTCAGGCAGCATTTGAGGAGCAGGAAAATCGACGTTTTGGGCAAAAGCCCTTCATCAGGAATAGTCTCTAGCCCTTTGGGCTTAGAATTGTGAATAGTTGTTGTTTAATGTTCACTTTTAGATTAAAAAGTAAAATGATGTTATTTTCTTTAATTGGTGGAATTTGGGAGTTCTCTGTCACTCATATTTTAACAGATTATGAGGCGAGGTAAGGTTTTCTAGGTATTTGGTTTAATTAACAGAAAGGTTCACTGCCGTGTCATAAAAGTAGGGATTCAAGCTCCAAAACATAGAACTTAATCACCTTCAATAAAAGACTGCAAATTCTGGAAATCTGAAACAGACAGACAATGCTGGAAAAAAGACTCAGCCCGGACTCACAACACCTTTGGAGAGAGAAACAACAGTAAAGGCATTGAGTTTGGTATGATATATCTTCAGAACTGAAATTTGTTGGAATTTTTAAAAAATATTCTTGACAGAGATGGAGGAGGAGCAAGGAGTTAATGATACAGAAGCCCAGTGGAAAAAGCATTGGGATAAAGAGAAATAGAAGTGCAAAATGGGTGTAAGTTGAAATATGAAAGGGACAGAATATTTCCACAATGTTCTCATCCTCAACTTTACGTCAGAACAGAGTAAGGGTAAACGTCTGAGGTGTCATTTATTACATCAATTTTTATGTTTGCTTCCTTTGGGACAGTGTCAGGTTCTGCTCACACTTCTGGCCCCTCTGCCGCTTATATTCTAATTTCCATAGCTAAAAGGAATGAAATCTCTAAGCAATTGTCTTTGAAAGTAATGCCCGGGAACTACCAGAGGTAGTTGCTGATTGAAACGAATAGAATGCTTACCAATTGGCAAATTTAGAATGAACCTGAAATTAAATCTTTCTTTTAATAATGATTTCTTCTGATTTTGATTTAATAATGTATTTGATCCTTTCAGTATTTAGAAAAATTGATATACTTGAGAATACTTACATGATTATACGTTCTGTTTGCAGATGATGGTGTTTGTGAAGCAGGTAAGTTATAGAATTGGAAAAATCAATGAAGTTATTTGAATTTTTGTCTCAAAATATGTATTTGCCTTATTGCAATACTGAACATTGCCAGTCCAAAGCACTGTAGGCTAGACTAGCAGATGATCAGACATAAGATATTACGAATGAAACGTAACTTCTCTGTAACACCTGAGGTTGAATTGTGGCTTTTACTACTATCCCTAGATTTTCTATTTCAAATTTTAGATGTACATAGCTCTGAATTTTTACTCTGGACCTGGAGCACAGAATAATGATAATTCCTGGTTCCACAAACTCAACCCAGGAGAAATTCTGTTGACAACTCAGTTAACAGTTCCAATGAGCTTGGACAGTTCTACTGGGTTTAGGCATTTTTATATAGGTTCGTGTCCACTTCTAACTTTTAATCCCATGAGGTCTTACTTCTTCCAAGAGTCGTTTACCTCTTGTAATGGGCACTTAATCTCACTCAAAGTTGTTCCAAAACAATATCCAAACGGGTATCTTATCTTTCTAAAGTGATATGTACTGCTCTAATGGACTCTATCACCTTCAGGCCTCCTGGGGTGGAGGCAGGTTTTGAATATCCTACAAGCAAAAATACAATTCGATCTGCATTTTAATAAGTATACCTGCTTCAGGCAATTTAGAATCCACCCCCACTCGTCCCCTCTCAGAGGACAATAGATGCCATGTTCAGAAGTTCTGGACATGAGCCTCTGGAGTTATCTTTGTTACAATGGAGGGGATCTGTATATTAATAAAAACTCAGGCCACTGGAAGAAAATACAAAAATGGACTATTTGCATCAGTGCAACTGCTCATTTGGCAAAGCAGCTCATTTACAAATAACTCATATTCAGTAAACCATTGCTCCCTCTCGAAAGCATTGCCAACAAGCAGTTGGAGGTACATACTGTGATTTTTCAAGCTTGTGCTGTTTCACTTTTAATCAGCAAATAATTGATTCAACTCAATGTAAATTGATCAAATACTACTTTTTACTTCTTTTTGCCAAATGTTACGAAATGAAATTCAGGTCACTTCAACTTTGTTTCTGATGTACTCAGTGCTTAAAAAAAAGTAGAAAAATGACACCGAATATTTGGTGCGAGAAATGATAACCAGAGTAAAGAATGCTTCTCCAAAATAATCTCTAAATTGCTGAAATACTCAGTAAAACTTCAATAGATTGCCATAGATGAGAAACAGTAGCCTGGAGTTTACAATTAGCAGTGTTATTAATGCCATTGACTACAAGAATCATTGTGCCTTTGCCCCTTTGGGACCAAGAGTCCGGTTTGCAAAAATGATACTTCAGCATTCAAACAGAAGACTGGCAAAGAGATGTTCTGATGAGCCACACTTCCTTTTTACAATGCTACCTGATGTACTCAGGTAAGTATTTAAATGTCACAAACGTTTCAGTGTGTTACTGAGTGAGTTAGTAAGTAGGTGCGACTGTGGGCTGGTAGGACTGTGGATGAGCAAGTAGGTGGGTGATCAAGCAGATAAATTGATGCATGGATGTGAGGTTAGTGAGGAAATGGAAGTGTGGTCAGGGGTGAAGTAAGATTAAGATTGCACATAGGCAAGAGGTCATGGGTGTTCTATTATACAGATCAAAAAGCATTAATAGTAGTTCATAGAAACAGAAAATGATTTAGAAGATAAGTAGAATGTTGCCATTTATTGTACAGAGAATGAAATATAAAAGCAGGTTAGTTTAATGGCAGATGAATAATTAGCAAGGCCACATTTGCAGTATTGTTACAGTTATGATCTGAAAAAAAATTAATTGATTTAAAATATAATAATAAGGGATATCAAGAATTTATTTTCCCTCAGAGCTCATCTGAGTGTGGAATGCTTCTTCCCAGAAAGCAGGGGAACCTTGGTCTTTACATTTATTCAAGGTTGGGTTGAATACATTTTTCGACAAAGAATCGAGGGTTATGGGGTACAGACAGAAAAGTAGAGTTGAGATCTCAAATAAATCAGCCATGAATGTATTGAATAGTTCAGCCAGGTGCAAAGGGCTAGGCTAAATGGTCTTATTCCTGGTCCTGCTATGTTATATGGTCATACAGCACAGAAACAGACCCTTTGGCCCAACTCGCCCAGGCATGCAGGTTTCCCAAACTGAATTAATCCCATTTGCCTGCATTTGGCCCACATCCCTCTAAACCTTCCTATCCATGCATCTGTCCAAATGTCTTTCAAATGTTGTGATTGTACTTGCCTCTACTACTTCCTCTGGCAATTTATTCCATATATGTGCAATCCTCTGTGTGAAAGGTTTGCCCCTCAGGTACTTGTAAATCTCTCCCCCTCACCTTAAATCTATGTTTTCGATATGACCATCAGACATAGGAATAGAAATTAGACCATTCAGCCCATCGAGTCTGCTCCGCCTTTTATTCATGGCTGATATGTTTCTCAACCCCATTCTCCCACTTCCTCCCCGATAACCCTTGATCACCTTTAAAATCAAAAAAACTACCTATCTCCACCTTAAATACATTCAATGACCTGGCCTCCACAGTCATCTGTGGCAGTGAATTGCATAGATTTTCCACTTTCTGGCTGAAGAAGTTTTTCCTTATCTCCATTCTAAGAAGTCTTCCAAGGGCTGTGCCCTTGTGTTCCAGTCTCTCCGACCAATGGAAATATTTTCCCAATATCCAGGTTATTCAATTTTCTGTAACTTTCAATTAGATCACTCTTCATCCTTCTAAACTTCATCAAGTGTCGACCCAGAGTCCTCAAACGTTCGTCATATGTTAAGATGTTCATTCCTGGGATCATTCTTGTGAGTCTCCTCTGAACACGTTCCGGAGCCAGTACATCCTTATTGAGA